>NC_092651.1:7854784-8154784 GCF_032118995.1 Asterias amurensis
TGAACAAATTGAATGCAATTTAATCTTGTTTTTGCATATCCAAAATTTATAAGGTTCTAAGCAGCACTTATAATAAGACTTCTAAGATAAATTTGAACCAGCAAAAATCGCTCTCATACTTTCCAGACTTTAAATTTCCTATAATGATTTAAAGGCACTTGGGTCGATTTCATAAAGAATTAGGACTAGTCCTAAGTTAGGTCAGGACTAGTCCTAACTTAGGACTAGTCCTAAGAGATATCAAAAACGCATTGCTAGTCCTAAGTTAGGATGAGTAACTGGTCCTAAGTTGAGATAAGACTAGTCCTAACTCTTCGTGAAATCCACCCCGGACACATTTTTTTAAAGACCAGTAGTATTCTCACCTTATCCAAACATATCAACTCTGTGAACATTTGGACTCAATTGGTCGATGTAGTTGCAAGAGAATAATGAAAGATAAACACACCCTTGTTCCACAAATTTCAAGATGCCTAAAAAAGGCTTCAGCTGGAGTAATATTTGAGTGAGAAATTACCTTATTCTAAAAAAACGAAAAAACTGTTACTTCAGAGGGAGCTGTTTCTCACAATGTTTTGAGTTATCAAGTTCTCTCCACTACTCGTTTCCAAGTAAGTTTTGATGCTAACAATTATTTTTAGTTATTACCAAAAGTGTCCAGTGCCTTCAAGTCACCAACCCTGGTCCACAGTATCTTTACATGTACCTAGATTTCCCAGGGCATCTGAGCATGCAGGTAGCCTATTGTTATTGCCATGCATGAGTAGGCATGACACTGAGGCTTGAATGATATAGCTGTGTGTGCACCAAAGATTAAAGAGCACCGCAAGTCACAAGATGCGGATCTTGAAATATACGCATGGGCGCCATTTCAGCAAGTGAATGGTTTGTTTGACATTGATAGGAACAGTCATTGTTTGCACTGAACTGCACTGATCTATTGTTGTATCAAAATAGTTACTTGCCGAAATGGCGTCCAGTGGGATTTCACATTTTAGCCCGAGTTCTGCATCTTGCGGCGCTCTATAATCTTTGGTGTGCACAAACTCTCTCCCTGTTTCTAAAAGACTACCAGAGTGAACACAAGTGTCTTAGTTAAGTCCAGCCAGCACATGTTATTAGGTCTTTTTCTTAGCTGAGGTAGTGCTTCAGTTTATAGGGTGCATCAAGTACATAATTGTTCATCACAAGTTCGCTTAGTCCAGTTTATAATAATTTGAGCAAGGTGTTGGATGTAGATGGCCACCCAACAGGCAGACACACTTCTCACTGTCGGTCTCGACTCCGACTCAACCACTATTCATAGTAAAGGAGGCAGAACAAGATAAAGATAGGGCAAGTTTGTCAATTATTAGGAAACCTTCGGATAAATTTCCGTAGGGGATATCTTATTGAGGTAAATTAGATACTTTATTGACTCATGTTGATTGAAAAAAGTGGTGGCGCCATATGGAAACTTTTCCAAACCTTCAAATGTAAACTCTCGGGAAAACCATCAGGTTGGGATTCCAACCCATGACCCATGAAATTCAAGAGCATTGCTCGCTGATAACCAAAATTCTCTTTCAAAGGGCAGCTTTGTTTTTTCAAACGGATAACTTTCCATATGGCGCCATATATCACTTATTTAAAAAAAAAAAGGGATATCTCATTTAGGTAAATTAGATACTATATTATTTCAAATTTTCAAAACATTGCTTAAAACTCGCTATTCAATATTTCTTATAATTTACTTTCCGTTTGTTATTTTTCTTTTTTAAGTTCTAATCTTGTTTGTTACTCTCTCTGTTTTTAAAAGTTTTTTTTATGCGCCTCGAGAATAAGTTTAGTCTTGGGTAGATGGGGCTTTACCATTATATAGCTCTATGGGCTTTACAAGTTTTAGTTATTATTATTAACTCTATCCCCCCATATCACAAAAGTGCTTATTGGCAGCTGGTTGCGCAATCATTTATGAAAGATGAGTAAAACCAAATAATTTTTTTATCCCCGATGAAATTATTATATCTAATAAAAAATGATTACTCTAAGGGCATCAACTTCTCACGAAAAAAACAACAAATAATACCAAGCAGTATCCCCGATGCAAATCTTGCGGTACCCGCTGCCAAAAGAGAGGATTCAAACTGCCTCTAGCTATTTGGCAACCTCGGTAGTCTAGTTGGTAAGACACTGCTCTAGAATTGCAAGGGTCGTGGGTTCGAATCCCACCCGAGTAATATGCCTGTGATGTTTTTTCACAGGACTTGGGAAAGTACTTGGTACACAGTGCTAACAAACATCGGTGTATGGGTAAAACAAAAATGAAACCAAGTTTATTTCCGAGGACTACAGCATCAGCATACAGATAAATTACATGTTTCAAAAAAGGCCACCAGCCTGCAGCCGATTTCATGAAACGCTAGGATTAATCCAACCTTGAGTTAGGACGAGTAACCCGTCCTAACTTAGGATGGTTCAATACATTCTAACATCTGGGGATATGGAACTAAGATTAATCCCAAGTTAGGAAGAGTTTGGTGAAATCGACGGCCGGACTTCCTTCATGTGTTGTTTGTACAAAGCCGCAAATCTTAAACATTTTTGGACAGACTCCACCTCCACCACATGATTTTTATCAACAATTGACATTAAAAGAAGGTAAAAAAATGATCTCAGACCTTTTTCAGCTACAGATGATTCTTGATAATTTGACAATTCGCATAACAAATGTAAAATGTTCCAGTAAATGCCCCTGCAAACCAATGGTTTATTTACTCTTGTAATCATTGTGATGGTGTCTGCAGAATGGGACCTTCACAAATAAAAAAATTGCAAGTTATAAAGCGTAGAATATTAGCACATCATTTATTGGATTATGCTGTTAACTAAACCCTTATTTTTTGTTTCAAGAATTACATAGCTTGAGTGTTAATATCGCCATAGAAACTGATTAAGTTCCAAACATACAAGGGGAAAGAAAATGTAAAATGACAAATAAAGCAATAGATAATTTGTAGGATCAAGTGACACAAGCTTGCCACAGTACAATGATCATATTATTAATAGTAATAATAATACCAACTAGTTCTTATTTAGTGCATACAATAACCATATCAATGCCCTTAACATTAGTGCCCTGCGGCCCATTTCACAAAACGCTAGGATGAATCCTAACTCGAGTTAGGACGAGTAATCCCTCCTAACTTAGGATGGGTTCAATGCGACCTACGTACAATGTATTTGGATACAGAATTTAACTGGTCCAAAGTCCTATGATTAATCTCAAGTTAGGAAGAGTTTGATGAAATTGACAGCTAGTCATTAGGCCACTAACATTCCTCATGCCGCCCGAGCGGACGTGCGCTCAGTAAACTTTTTCAAATACAATATAAACCTCTACCCACAAAGGTACCCATTTATACCCCCTGGGTGTGGAGATATCAAACCCACACTCTGATGACTTATAACCACCAGAACTTGAATTTGATGCTCTTAACCACTTGGCCACAACACTCAGTTTGTTTCAAAAGACATAATTCATCACCCTGGTCACTCGTCATAATCCCCTTTGTTTGGTTTTAAGCAGAACACATTATAAGCAATATTATTTGACTATTACACCCACTTGCAAAAGTCAGACTATGAATACTGATTTAATATTTGACACTAGGCTGTTTCAATGCAGTATAAGCAAGCCAAATATCAACTACACCAACATACATTATTATAACACACAGATTATCTTTTATATACAAGGTTTATATAAAAATAAAGATTATGTTCAGTTGCCCCATAGTGTCAATTTAAAAACAATTATACTCATTTATCAAAGATGACTTTCCACCTTTCACGGTTATGTCCAACTGAAAGCAAAATTAGTTTCAGCTGTATGTAGAAATCTAAAAATGACATTTAAGGAACTTGATTTTTAGAGATGTATCTATCCAAAAACACAAAGTAGGTGTGCAGTTAGCGACAGCTGCAATTTATTGATGCTTATCCAGCTCTTAAAGACACTGGACACTATTGGTTATTGTCAAAGACTAGCCTTCACAGTTGGTGTATCTCAACATATGCATAAAATAACAAACCTGTGAAAATTTGAGCTCAATCGGTCGATGAAGTTGCAAGATAATAATGAAAGAAAAAACACCCTTGAAATACGAAGTTGTGCGCTTTCAGATGCTTGATTTGGAGACCTCAAGTTCTAAATCTGAGGTCTCAAAATAAAATTCGTGAAAAATTGCTTCTTTCTCGAAAACAACATAACTTCAGAGGGAGCCATTTCTCACAATGTTTTATACTATCAACCTCTCCCCATTACTCGTTACCACGAAAGGTTTTATGATAATAATTATTTTGATTAATTACCAATAGTGTCCACTGCCTTTAATCAACACATCCAGATGTGCTTAATTTCCAAATAATGTAGATTGGCAGGAAATGTATATGTACAATGTTGCTCTGTTGTTTGGCGAATAAAGAAAATCAGAGCAAAAAGAAAATCAAGAGGTATTCGTGCTCATAATTATTGGCCGAACTCCTAAATGTTGAAAAATAAAATTGTCTCAATAACTGGTCCTCGGAATCAACAGTCTCATATATTTTACTGCAATAATTATTATAATAATAATAGTGTCTTTATATAGTGCTTGTACCCGCACTCAGTGATGCTCAAGGCGCTTCCCTATTTTCCTGCAAGATATGTGTGGCTATGTTTGAAGTATGACATCAATTCCTTCTATTTTTGATAAGTGCACTGGATTCTTTTACGAGAAGCAATCATAAGTGTCTTGCTTAAGGACAGGAGTGTCATGACTGGGACTCAAACCCACACTCTGCTGATCAGAAACACCAGAGCTCCAGTCTGGTGCTCTTATCCGCTCGTCCACAACACAACAAAATCAAAATATTTATGAATAGGTAAATACAACTGAAAGTAAGAAAAGCTTTGTATTAAAATAACATTGATATAATTCCTTTCAACAAGGATTTTTCTGTATTTTTTAAGGTTTGTGCAGGTTACCTGCATATCATTGCATCAGCGCAAAAAAACATTGTATCTCTGCACGTAATTGTAAAATGTATGTATCTTAAGATTTGCATTCTACTCTTATTCCTCGAAAAGACTTACAATTTATTTACAGTTTCAAATATATTATTGCATTTTTCATAAAACAAAGGGGTGTAGTATTATTGAAAAATTACTAATCGAATGGGAAACTTATTGACACATTAAAAACAGCTATAACTTGCTTCAACATTGGGGTTTAGGAGAACTCAGAACATGATAAAATATTATGATATTCAAGCAGTTATTTTGATATCAAATATTATTAGATTAAAAACAATAAGCATATTCAAGATCTTTTGTAAAAGAAAGTCAGTTACAACAGTTTTGTGTGTAATTACATAATCTTTTGTAAATTTCAATTAAAAAATGTTATAAAAAACAGTATGGTTTGTCTTGTTTTTGGCACAACAGGTACACTGCAAAATCAAATAAGATTTTTTTTTTATTATGATTGCAAAGGCAGTTTTGTAGAAAATCCATGATGTTTTGGATCCTCTATTTTTATCAATGGACAGTATTATTAATCTAAAAAGAAAGTCAGTTTGAAATAAACAAGTGAAAGTCTCACACTATGCTGACAGCTTTTACCTGTCATGGAATTGAATTAATATTAAAATCAATTTCTCTGGCAGTGAAATGCCTGAAAACACAATAGAATAATTGTTTTATGACATTACTTTTGGGGTCAATATTTCCAAATTGCTCGCGAGTACAAGAATGTTGGTACTCGTCGAGTAATCTCGTCGCCAAAGCATGGCTAGCAGCTTTTTTCTGGAACATATTTATGCATTTGGTTAAAAAACTAGAATTTTATTGAGGGTGAGGGTAAAGGGCACCCTTGTAAGTTTCTACTTGAGCATTTCAAGGGCACCAAGGCAATGACCAGTGGGCATGGAGGCATTCGTTGCCTCCATGAAGTATCAGGCCTGCAAATGCCTTCAACTTGAGCTCTGCTGCAAAGGTGTAACATTTGTTTTCTTCAGGGTCTGAAAAACCACTTCAAGAATTCCCATATTATGTATAAATTGTCAAGCAGTTCGCCTTGATACGCTTACCGCTGTAACAAACATATTGTGCTTATTATCAATGTTGACAAAGATCCCTATTCAAGTTGAAATATGGCTTGACAGGAAATACTGTCCGCCAAAATAAAATCAGACATGAACAGAAAAGTTATCCTCTTCTAACAAATACAACCTTACACAGGGTGCATTCGATTAGCTTCCCTGTGTCTACCCCGCGGTGCTCACACGAGTGAGCCCATGACAAGAGCTAATCGAATGATCACTCACCCTCTCGTGGTAACGTCATGCACCTGGGGCCAGCCACAAGTGACCCACTTCACAAGCAGGGCACTTGGGGCTGACCCGGGTGAGCCCCTGGAATGCCGTCAAAGCTATTTGAATGTAGCGGGGGCACACCAGGGTTGACCCAGGGAAGCTAAATGAACGCACCTAAAGATGTCCACCTTCTTGTCTGAGGTTGTAAGAAATTAACATCCCTCGGTTTTAGTATTAAGGTTTTGAGCAGTTATCTGTAGGAGGAGATCCCATGCTCTCAATAATGGCTGTGAAAGCTACATATGTACCAAATATAAACCCAACAAATCCAAAGATAATGAAGAAGGTGTTTCTGAGCAGCCGTAGGATTTTACCGTAATGAGAGTAACCTTTATCGTAGTACGCAAACTCTTGAAGAAGCGGTGGGAAGATGAGAGCCAGGGCGGAGGAACTGAAGGCACCAATAAATGCAATGAAGAGGGCTAGATGAGGGACTACCATAGCCAGGACCACTGAAAAACAGATTCACATATTTCAAGATAGTTAGTATTTTAAAATAGTAAGGTTTGCAGTAATTCCAGAGTTACAGACATTACATTTCAGACAGCTTTCAGAAGTTCAAGAGCTCAGCAAACACATCTGCCAAATGTTTGTCTAAAATCTTTCATGACCACAACATAGTAGTTTGTATGGACAGCATACACTGTGAACTTCAGTCTGTATCTCTTCATCATTTATAAGATATCACTCATTAATGCTGCTGTTACGGACATTATATTTTTTGGACAAGACATTTGACTACCCTCTACATTTGTACAAAAGTCTGTGAGTTTTGGGTTTCCATCAATGTATTTTGGTATTGAATAGAACACTGCACACTTTGATAGTGCTGTTGGTAAATTGAACCAATACCTTCCACATTCTCAACCTTGGCATTTCATACCAGCAATGAATATTGACAATATAATAAAGAATCAAGACTTGTGCAAAAGAAAAGAGCGCCTAAGCCTTACTTGACATAAAACAAGCCATTCATGTGAATTGGTTGACAGAAAGTCATTTGTCAATTTAAATACTACAATCCAAAATGCTTGGGGCCACCCATTCCCAACGCTATCCCTCAAACAATGCATACTCAGGTCCCGTTGTAAATATTGCAAATATTCTTTAGTTGTTTAATTTGGCACTCTGATATCTTAGAAACTCACTCGTTAATATCACCATTAAAGTTCTGAACAGCATCTCTCCAAAGAAGTGATATTGTTCTGAAGTCCTCTCCATGATGAATGGCCACAGAATCGTCATGGGAACATAAAACTGTATACCATAGGAAACAAAGATGGCTGCCACAAGAATGATTCTCACTGCCAGGTAAATACTGTGACAAAAACAAAATAACAGAATTTAATTATTATCAATAGTTATCCCAAATGACATGTAGAGTCTAATAATTTTGGTTTAATATTATGTGGTGTCTAATTGGTCTTGTTATACAACAGGAACAAATTGTGAGGGTTTATTGGTCGAGAACCAATCAGGAGATGTGATACAAAGGCTCTTGTTACACCTCGGTAACATACTGTGAAGTTTGATTGGTCGACACAAAGGCTCCTGTTATACCTCGGTAACATACTGTGAAGTTTGATTGGTCGATACAAAGGCTCTTGTTACACCTCGGTAACATACTGTGAAGTTTGATTGGTCGATACAAAGGCTCTTGTTATACCACTGTAACAAACTGTGAAGTTTGATTGGTCGATACAAAGGCTCTTGTTACACCTCGGTAACATACTGTGAGGTTTGATTGGTCGATACGAAAGCTCTTGTTATACCACAGTAACATACTGTGAAGTTTGATTGGTCGATACAAAGGGTCTTGTTATACCTCGGTAACATACTGTGAAGTTTGATTGGTTGATACAAAGGCTCTTGTTACACCTCGGTAACATACTGTGAGGTTTGATTGGTCGATACGAAAGCTCTTGTTATACCACGGTAACAAACTGTGAAGTTTGATTGGTCGATACAAAGGGTCTTGTTATACCTCGGTAACATACTGTGAAGTTTGATTGGTTGATACAAAGGCTCTTGTTATACCACGGTAACATACTGTGAAGTTTGATTGGTCGATACAAAGGCTCTTGTTATACCACGGTAACATACTGTGAAGTTTGATTGGTCGATACAAAGGCTCTTGTTATACCACGGTAACAAACTGTGAAGTTTGATTGGTCGATTCAAAGGCTCTTGTTACACCTCGGGAACATACTGTGAGGTTTGATTGGTCGATACGAAAGCTCTTGTTATACCACGGTAACAAACTGTGAAGTTTGATTGGTCGATACAAAGGGTCTTGTTATACCTCGGTAACATACTGTGAAGTTTGATTGGTTGATACAAAGGCTCTTGTTATACCACGGTAACATACTGTGAAGTTTGATTGGTCGATACAAAGGCTCTTGTTATACCACGGTAACATACTGTGAAGCTTGATTGGTCGATACAAAGGCTCTTGTTATACCACGGTAACAAACTGTGAAGTTTGATTGGTCAATACAAAGGGTCTTGTTATACCTCGGTAACATACTGTGAAGTTTGATTGGTTGATACAAAGGCTCTTGTTATACCACGGTAACATACTGTGAAGTTTGATTGGTCGATACAAAGGCTCTTGTTATACCACGGTAACATACTGTGAAGTTTGATTGGTCGATACAAAGGCTCTTGTTATACCACGGTAACATACTGTGAAGTTTGATTGGTCGATACAAAGGCTCTTGTTATACCACGGTAACATACTGTGAAGTTTGATTGGTCAATACAAAGGCTCTTGTTACATCTCGGTAACAAACTGTGAAGTTTGATTGGTCGAGAACCAATCACATGCCGTGCAACAAATACGCATGTACCACGGCTGCACAGCGCAAGGTAATATGAGTGATGTAAACCGGTGTACGTCACCTTGATCGTTCCCAGCGCCGATCAGTTTCCAGCACTTAGTACGAAACGGCCGCGGGTCGAGGGAACAGTGAAGAATGGTTTCTTGTTTGAACAACTGTATTACTGTTTGTCTGCTTTTAAAGTTTGCATACTCGTTGTAATTTCTGTTTGAAAATGACAGCAGAACTTTGAGAAGAGGAATAATCATGTTACCAAGGTATAACAAAACAATTATTGCACGCTGTGATTTTGGGTCCATGGGTTTTTAACATCCTTGGGGGAAAATGGCACCCTCGGCTTCGCCTCGGATGCCATTTACCCCTCAGTTGTACAAAACGCCATGGACCCCGTCACAGCATGCAACAATTGCATAATGTTTCATGGCTAAGGATGGGCACTACGTAGAGCGCACAGCGCGGAGGGTAACATACATGAGTTTTGTTAACTGGGCCTAACTTCATAGAGCTGCTAAGCACAAAAGTTTGCTTAGCATGAAACTTTTGCCTTGATAAAAACAGGATTACCAACCAAATTTTCACGGGATTTTCAGGATTAGTAAACAGCTGAATACCAGTAACAAGCAATAAGCAACAAATGGAAATTTGGTTGGTAATCCTGGTTTTATCAAGGAAGAAATTTCATGCTAAGCAAATTTTTGTGCTTAGCAGCTCTATGAAAATGGGCCCTGGTGTACATTACCTTGATCGTTTCCACCGACTTCCAGCAATTTGTATAAGACTTCGATATTATTATTATTATAATAAGAGTGCACTTATCCATGCATATGTTTGAAAAGAAGTATCAACTCACCCTGTCATTGGAATATTTAATGTGATTGTATCTTCCACTTTGTCTCCAAAGCAAAGGTATCCCAGAGTGCCCATGGAGATATAGAGTATAACAACGATCAACATCCCACCAAGAAGCACTCGGGTAAAGTTCTGTGGATTCTTCATCTTGTTCTCTAATGGTAATACCTAGGATCAAACCAAATGTTTTCAGTCAAATACTGAAACTTCATTTTTTACTTGAAGCCATTGGACCCTTTCGGTAAACAGTGTTGTCCAAGGCCCACACTTTGTGTACCACAACTTCTATATCAAATAACAAACCTGTGAAAATTTAGGCTCAATCGGTCATCGGAGTCGGGAGAAAACAACGGAAAACCCCACCCTTGTTTCCGCACGTTTCGCCGTGTCATTGCATGTGTTTAAAATAAATCCGTAATTCTCGTTAACGAGAATTTATATTGTTTTGCTATTTTCTCAAAAAGTAAAGCATTTCATGGAATAATATTTCAAGAGAAGTCTTTCACCATTGCCTTCTGTAAACCCTGTAAGTTATTTGTAAATCTGTGACATTTTTTTTTTTTTCTTAACTGAACCGAAAGGGTCCAATGGCTTTAAAAGAACATAACAGAATTGGTAAAAATAATAAAAAATATCACAGATTTACATCAATCTTACACGGTCTAATGGTGATGATAGTAGAAGACATCCCTTGAAATATTTCTGTCTGAAATGTCATATTTTATGACAAATAAACAATCTATTTTCGCGTTTTATTATGTTTTGTTTTGAATCAACGACATGCAAAATGTGTTATCTGTTTTTCACTATTTTCTCTTGACCCAAATGGCCGATCGTTCTCAAACTTCTACATGTTTGTCAGTTTATGTTAAGGGTGGATTACATAAAGTGCTTACACTGCTAGCAACTGTTTAGTTAGCAAAAACCAATTCTGTAATGTTCCTTTAAACCTAACAGTGTTCAACACAAGTATGATTTAAAACTTTGCATAGTGGAGGTATAACTAAGAGAGGTTTACGGTAACACCATGTGAATATCTCTTTTGAGTAGTGTTGGTTCTGAAAAGAACTGGTGGTTGATAACTCAATGTTTCGATCCGTATGCTCTGATGTATGTTCTGGTCAATATGCTCTTCTCCTGAAGACGATCAGAGCATACTGATCGAAATATTGAGTCATTAACCACCGGTTCTTTTCGGAACGAACACTACTCACAAAGAGATATTCACATTGTGTTACCGCAAACCTTCTTAGAAATGTTCAACACAAGAAAATGCAACAAAAATTGCTGGATTGTGGTACTTCAAGCTTATCGATTTTGGGCCAACTATAATAGAAGTGAAAAAAAAAAAAAGTAACTTCTACTCTAGATTTAGTTGAGTACAGTAGTTGAACCAATTAAGTAATATATAGCACAGTGTTGCATATTACATTTCGATCAGTATGCTCTCGTCAAATCTAGTCAACCTTCCGCGTTTTCATTGTAGTGTCACTGGTTCCCCTCTGTGCATTACACATGTTAGCATGGAACAGGCTATCAGGACCAGTGCAGAATCCAATGGTCCTGAGGCGGGTTCCAAATGGTCGACCACAATAGTCGACCAATGGTTGACTAGCCAAGGTTCAAGTAAAACCAGTCAACCTTTAGTTAACCACAAAGCGCACTCCAACTTGCTCTTAAAGGGACACGTTGGCTTGGATTGGGCAAGTTGGTCTATGAAAAGCGTTTGAAAACGTTTGTTTTAAAATGCATAGAGGATGTTTTAAAAGTTAAATACAACTAACACGGCACGCCATTTTGTATCAAATTTTTGACTCCACAAAATGGCCGACCTTGTTAGTTCGCAAAATAAAAGGGAAACCAACGCAATTTTGAGGTTCAGATTATCATATTCTACTTTTAAATCACCCTTCTAACCATGCATTTCATAACAACTGGTTTCAAACACTTTTCATAGACCAACTCAACCGATCCAAGGCAACTTGTCCCTTAAACTCAGCTTTGTACAATTGTCTGTCTGTCCTCTCATTATTAATTGTTTGCTTTACTTACAACTCCTATTCCTTCATAGGAATATATGGCAGTGCCGAAGAAAATGAAGAACCCATTAAGATCGCCAACCAGCGGTCGTGTGTCAGGATTAATGGCACCTGGTATATGACTCACCAGGTACTGTAGAAATAAAAACAATTTAAATTCAACATGATAACACAAAACTGCTTAAATGAACATGGCACCTTGTAGCGGACGAGTTGATCTTTGAAAGTGTTTGACACCAATCGTTATCAAACGCATATGGCATATGATCCAAACAAGGAACACGCTAAATTGCACGGTTTTCCTCTTTCGTCGTGCACTAACACGATCAGCCATTTTACGGAGGCAACATTTCACAAAATGGCCGACCGTAATTTCAAGACATGATTGTGTGGATCAAACATTTTTCAAAGACCAACTAGACCAATCCAAGGCAAAGTAATCCTTTAATGACATTGTTTTATTACGATCTGATTACTTTGATGACACGCTTCAACTTAAAATACTAAAATCAATGAGAGTCAAACTTAACTTTTAATAACATGCAAGTATACTAATGGCTTCTGAGAGAGTACATTATTTGTGCCTAGGGAAAATAAATGCTCCGGGGATCACCTCGGAAGTTATAATTAACACACCTCTTGCTTGTTCTTTAATCTGGTTGGCTGAATAACGGTCAAGTGGGATGAACTGATAGTCTAGTGATCGCGCATGCGTTTAGCGGGAATAGAGCCCGCCGGGCACTAGTCTTTGAAAATAGTGCCTGGTTACAGCGCCCTCTCTTGACGTGAACCGTGAACCGCAACTACAAAACTTCCTTTCTTTTCCCGATTTCCGTTCTTATTTCACATTTAAGACCGAGGTGTGATATAAAACACATATTGACTGGCAATGAGGTAACTTGTGTTCGTTATTCCTCCGAGGAATGACCAGAAGAGGGAAGTAGGCCACTCTTCTGGTCACTCACAGGCCCGAGGGGGAATAGACGTACACTAGTTACCGAATTATGCCAGTCAATATGTGTATACCATAGCACTGGAAGCAGTCAATATTTGTTTAATATTCTCACCTCATAAATAATGAGAATTCCCACAATCGTAAGAACATTAGCAAGAGTAGAGAAGGGAGCTAAATCATCTAGGTTCCTGATGTAGCAGTAGATGAGAACCAAAGGCAGTAACATCAACAGAAAGATTTGCAAGGATGGAACACTCGCTCCATAATAAGTACAATAAATCTAGGATCAAAGAGAATAACCAACATTACTATTTGCTTGTGACATGCTTGATTCATACCTGTATATATTTTTTTTAGCAGTTTTGGAATGAATGAAAACGAATCGACTAGAGCAGGACTTGAACCTATGACCTGTGGATTAACATGTCAGTGCTCAACCAACTGTTATACATGTATGTAGCTTATAATCACAAAGTATTCTTTGAAGCTTTACATGGTGTAGATAATTAGGAAGAAACTATAAATAAGTAGGAAACTCGCGGATACAACCATGTGTCAATCTCTTTTATGGGAGTGCTGGCTCTGCAAAGAGTTGGTGTGGTCTCTTTCCTATTTTCATTAGTTTATGATACACACCATGCACACAGAGAATGTAAAAGCTGACTATCCATGTATAGTTTCAAACATACCGTGATTCAGTTTCAGTAAAATTAACTTAAAAAGTTAGCTTAAAGTCAGGGTACGGTTTTCACAATCATAAGGACGGATTTGCGGGAAAATTCAGAAAAAATCTCAGCCCTAAGAATCAAAGGGCAGCAGCTTGTTTCAAGGGGTGGAAACTATTTTACGGTCTATGACTTTTTTAAACAGCTCTTTGATGGTGTCATGGCCGAGTGGACAAGTTACACTGTGGGTTCGAATCCCGGTTATGACACTTGAGCAAGATATTTTGCCCATAATTGCTTCATTTCACCCAGGGGTATACATGGGTACATTTTGCACCTACCAGGCTAGAGGTAGATATTGTGTTTGCAAAAAGCCTTCTGAGCGCTACAATTGCTCATAACAGGTTGTATACTTCCCAGGGAGCTGAGAAAGATAAAGGAATGTTATTGGCCCTATGACAAGGGCACAGATGTAAAGTGCATTGATACGATTTTTGTGAAATTCGCTACATAAGAACTGGTTATTATTTTGATTACCTGTCTGATGTTGTCTGCCATGAAGAGGAAATAGACACAGCAGAAACCCAGCTGAGTGAAGATTAAAAACCCATTCACAATATAGCTGCAAAACAAAAATGTCAATAATAATAAACGTGTTAACAGTGCGAAGTATTTCTGAATTATGATCTGGGCCAAGTTTCAATTTTCAAAGAGCAGCTACATGTATAAAAAAGCTTTACAATTTGAAAAGCAACAAGCAACAAATAAAAACATATCATGTGACTTAGTACAAACAACCGAGGACCAATTTCATAGCGCTGCTTAGCGGCTGATTTTGTGCTTACTGCGCAATTCTTGTTACATAGCTCTGCTAACCGTAAGCACAAGAAAAGGCATGCTAACCTTCCGGTGACTGCACGAAAATGAAGTACATTCAATACAAATCCATGGTGAACGTGCAAAATGGCCGCCAAACTTTCTTGCTAAACTGTGAAATACATTAACACAGTAACAAATTTGTCTGCTACAGTAAGCACAAAATTTGCTTCCAGTTAACCCAGAAGAGGTTTTCATTTTCAACTTCATTATGAATTGACATTTGACATTTTCTTCTGTACAAATCTGTCAAGGGAACAGTCTGGTCCATGTTATGCATCAGTGCTTTTACTATTACTGGGTACAAGGAGTTAGACAAAGAAGGATACTTACTTTCCAATACGACATCTTTCTCGTAACCAAGCGATGGGACCATGTTTAAGGGACTGCTCAGCAACCTCTCCATAATCTAAAGTTACTCGATTTGTTCTAAGACAGAAAATGACCAACACATCACAATTAATTGAAATCTGGTACAATAAATTAAATTCAAAGTTTTACCCTACATCAGTTTTACAGTAAGCGGAGACGGCCTCAAAACTAAAATACTTTGTCAAACTTTCCAAATTTTAAAACAATTTTCATTAACCTAAAAAATATACTGTTGTACTGGCTAACATTTTTGATTGA
Organism: Asterias amurensis; assembly: GCF_032118995.1. Lineage (NCBI taxonomy): Eukaryota > Metazoa > Echinodermata > Asteroidea > Forcipulatida > Asteriidae > Asterias > Asterias amurensis. The sequence continues at coordinate 7,870,035 of NC_092651.1, forward strand.
TGAGTAGTTTTTTATAGTTCAAAACTGATGTTTAAAAGGTTTTGATACCTTTAGTATAATCACATTTTTGGCCATGACAAGAATCCCTACTCACTGTGAATGAAGATATTGACCCCTTGCACGCGCGTCACACGCGGCGACAGATGCCGCGCTCACCATGTTGGTGGGCAGTTAGGTTTACGTGTATTTACGCCGTGTCACCTAAAATGCGCACTTCACTGCATAATGCACAGCATACTCTATGCATAGAGTTATATATGAAAACGCACAGTGAAATTGCCCACCAATATGGCGCATTCAAGATTTTTCTGATGATGACGTCAGGTGAAATGGGGCAATATGTAATATAATTAATTACCTGTAAAAGTTTTAGCCTCATTAATGGTGAAGTGGTTGAGAAAAAAAAAAGTGAAAATCACACAGCAATGTGCGTTTACCTCATTCAAAATGCCAAACATAAAGTAACTTATAATTAGTGCTGGGCGAATAGTGAAATTTTGTTATTCGGATACCGCTGGCCAACTATCCGAAATTAACCGGATACTCGAATAATTTTTGTCGCCACGAGAGGGCGCTATTTAAAAAAAAATATAAAAAAAATATATTTTTTTGCCAATAGAGGGCGCTGTTCATTTGTGAATGAGATCTTATGGGCGGATTGATATCAGTTTTAGACAGTGTCACTCGGTTCATTCATAAAAATGACCGGATCTAATTTAAAGATGGGGATTTGCTTTTTCTTTTGATCGTAATTGACTCTACGTGAAGGAAAACTTGTGTAATTTTTGGACAAATTACGTCAGAAATGTCATTGTTTTAACTCTTCACGGAGGTGAGCATAGTTAAATACTTAATTTATACTGTTTTATGCTGTCTTAACAGAAGTTTCATAAGGATTCAGACGAAACATTTATATCCGCTGTCGCCCGACGTCCGTGGATATTCGGATAGTTAAAGAATATCCGGTTACTCGGTTGTTATTACAGAATTATCCGGTTTGTGCAGAGGTATTTGCGCCCTATGCGGATATCCGGTTAAGAAAAAAAAGGCATTCGCGGTTACGGATAGGAAAACCTATTCGCCATTAACCGGATATTCGAATAATTCGCCCAGGCCTACTTATAATAATATCAAAGTCTTATATAGCGCATGTATCTACCAACAAGGTACTCAAGGCGCTGAGTATATTTAATTATACAGAAAGAGAGGTCATCAAAAGTTTTGAATTCTGAGACCCAATTATTTTGTCAATGTAACTGATCATTCTAGAAAAAGGAAATCTAAAGGTTTATATTTGTACCAATAATATGTACTTTACCTTTCACATAGATCATGGCATGTTTGGACCATAATGTTCATGCATGTTAGAGCTATAACTCCCATGAAGGCTAAACCAACGGATCCAAGCTGGGGACAAATAACACACAACACTAATTAAGTTGACATCATAAAGGAAATAAGTAGGATTTGGAACTTTGCATGGGGGAAATACGATATAGAAAGGTTTGCGGTAACACAATGTAATGAAAATCTCTAAATAAGCACTTTCTCTTTAGAATCTTGTTCATGCTATTTGAGGCAATACTATGGTTTGCGGTAACACCATGTTTGTATCCACTTGCTAGATAATGTTCTTTTGAGAACTTGTCTTGCTTTATATTCTACTACCGCGGAATAGATTTTCCGAATTTGGGAGACTTCTCAGTTGTGGAAAAGAACTGTCTTGCTTTTTAACTAAGTACTTGGGTAGAAGGTAGAAAATCAGCAGAGACTAAATTGGCTTTGGTGGATCGAGGGGACTTCTCATTAATAGCTTTACTACCCTGGAGTGAGTTCTAATTGGTCTCAACATTTTGCGTCTACATTTTGCAACTACATTTTGCGACTACATGTAACTACATGTAACTACATGTAGCTTGCTCTAGTCCTTGTCAGGAGTCTTGTCACATTACATTAACCAATTCCCAGCAAGTCCCTGAGGAATGTTAACCCCATTGCATGCTCCTAATCAATGTTTCAAACTTGACGCTGTATTTTGCTGGAAAAATTAACAAAGTTTAAAAACTGGTGGTTATCTCAAGCCTTGATTCGACCCTAACCCAAGCTGAGTACATTACAGTACCATGTTTTTCCCAGGTAATTGTCGTGGTTACAAGGCGCCGTATTTTTGACCGCATGAGGGCGCTCTCAATGGTATTTTTATCAATTCCGCTGGTATACGTGATTCGTCTCACACAGTTTTAAAAGGCGTTCTGTCACTTTTGTTGCGCCATAGTTTTAAGTTGCTTTAGAGGTGGGTTGTAACGGCTCCTTTAAAGGGAAGTTACACATTTGGTACATGTAGGTACTCAAAACAAATTTTAACTTAAAAACTGACTTGGTAACGAGCATTGGGGAGCTATTGGCAGTATAAAACATTGTTGGAAACGACTCCCTCTGAGAAAGAGGTAATTTCTCACTAAAATAATAAAAGACTTCTAGCTAGAAGTCTTTTGTTCCAGTCCTATATGAAAGCACACAAATTCAATGAACAAGGGTGTTTTTTCTTTCATCATTTTCTCACAACTCCGATGACCAATTGAGCTCAAATTTTCACAGGCATGTTATTTTATACTTATGATGGGATACACCAAGTGAAGACACTGGTCTTTGACAATTACCAAACATGTACCTTCCCTTTAAAGGTCTTATTGTCTGTGATGGATATGATGTTTGTGGTGGTTATGTCTTTAATAACTGTTTTGGGTATGAATGAATATACCCATGGAAGTGATACAAGTATGTCTGAGAGCGCCCTCACAGGGTAAAAAAGGGACCGCATTTAAGTGTCAAATGGTCTTTTAAATTTCCCTGGGCTGAGAATTTTCAGGGACCTTTGTCTCTTGAGCGAAAGGGTTTAATGTTTGTCCACCAAAAGGCAGATTTGGAGTGACTATCATCTGGTTAGTCAGTACAGAACAGATCTATTTTAGAGTAATAAGTGAATTCATTTACTTACCACTAACCCTGCTTTACTAACGGCATATGGAAGACCAAGTAAACCTGTTCCTATGTTCCCTTTAAGAAGATGCATCAGGGTCTGCATATCACTGTTCAAAATTTGTAAAAAATAATTGTTTTATATAAAAAAGGACAAAAGAACATAACAAATGAAATAGCAGTGCAACATTTGAAACAAAGACATACAAAAAAAATCATTGTTGTCTGGAAACAGGTCACCATTTGAAATAGATTTGGGGGTTACTTTCCCTTTTTTTCAAACAGGATATTGAGTGAAATGCTATCTACTGTTTATTTAAACAAATATGTAGAAAGCAAGTTTGAAGCTTCTTAATTCTGGTTCTGCGTACATTGAAGACGCTCCTGAAATCTCACCTGTTTCAGGAAACGTTTCTCCTGTTAGTGCCCATACATCAGCGCCTTAAACAAACTTTTGATTTTGGCACTTTACAAGTTTCTTTTGATTGATTGATTGATTGATTGATTGATCGATTGACAGATTATTCTTGTTCAATAGGCCACTCTGACATTATCATGTGACTACCAGACATGATACTTCATACAGTAGAGGCAATGAAGGCGATTGCCCTTATGAGCCCTGGTCATTGCCTCATATTTCCTCATATATATACATGTAGGGTGCCCTTTATCAAGGGAAAGAGCCTTGGTGCCCTTGCCCTTTCCAAAACGAAGTAGACAGGTCTACATGTATGCATTAAAACTATTATTGTAAAATGCACTGTACTAGTTATTATTATTAAAAGGACGCTTGGATTGGGGAAACAGGTCACCCATTGAAATGAATTTTGTTGGTTTTTTCCTTAGTGTTTATTTCTAACAAATATAATGGAAAGAGAGTTTGAAGATTCTGAAGTTCTGATAGACAGTTTATTCTAGGAAAGTTCAAACAGGCTAGCTATGATGTATGAGCTAACCGATCTGACATTATCAACTCACGTGGTAGCATGCTCAGTAGCTAATCTAGACTCTGTTGATAGTGTATAACTCCGATGAGATCCCTCCAGCCCAACGACGGCCACTTTATCTACATCTGTGAGGTTCCCAAGGGATTGTTCTGTGGGTCCTGCAGTAGGCTGAGACTGCCTTATTAGAGGCTCCTGTTCCGACATATCGTCGTCGAAGAGATATCTTACATTGGTCATGGTACACTGTTAAAACTAGGGATAAAGACAAAACAATCAAGGGTCAAAGTTTTGTTTGATAAAAATGAGGCACAGTTGAGTTTATTTTCTTTTATAGAATAGTAGTTTACACCGACCGACATCATATTATATTTGTTTTGTTATCACCCCAAGTGACCTTTTTGGCAATTGGAGTAAATGTATGCAGCAATGAGTTTATAATACAATTTAAATAATGAGATGGAAATTGTGATTCAAATTATAAAAAGACATGAATTATCTTATATTTGCGTGACATGTACACTAGGGATGACAGCAAAGTGAATGTCTGGTTCAACAAAAATACTACGGAAACATGTTGAGTAAACAAATACTTTTTCATTTTATTTGTATGACAAACATCACTGGATACATTTTGACTGTACATTAGAGCCTATATTGCACAGCAAGAGTGTCCAGCGTAGGCTGGCATTTACAAAGAATAAAAAAAAAACACTTCAAAACGTCAAAAACTTTTATACATTACATTATATGCAATCATCATTTTTAACGTAACATCGTTGTCTATTGTCATTCACAAGAACAATAGCTTTACAGGCATGTGATCATTTTGCCAACCAGTATGATCATCCCAGCATGAATCCAGGATGCTTACTTGCCATGGGATATTACTGATCATCTCATCCACACGTTGCCAAACCAAATCATAGGTTTCTTTATTTCCTCCTTAAAACCAAAAAGGAAGTTGCTTGGACAGACCATAGAATATATAGACTAAAACGGACTACCAATAGAGTGGGGAATAGAATTGGACTAACAATAGTTAGGACTGACACTGGACTAAGTAGATTTAGGACTAACACTGTATTTACGCTAAAAGTAGGAGTGGGGACTAATATTGGAGTAACATTTGGGGATTAGGCCAAATAAAAAACAATCCAGTTGATCGTCCCCTCCCTCATTCTTTTTTTGAGGTCACGTCCTTTTTTGTTTTATTTAATTTACATTTTTGTTTTCAAAAAGACCAATTTTCTGTGTAGTTTCTTTCATTAAACTTACTCTTGAGTCTTTTAAAAACTACAAAGTAAGTTGTGACTTTAAACTAAATGCTTGGCAGCCACCTTTGAAATAAATAAAAATAATTTCTTTTTTAAAGATCTGATCCTCCTCTATTTTGAAAAACCCGTACAATAAGCGGTCAACTGGCATATTTTTACTTGGCCTCAGAGTACCATTATTGGACTAACATTAAGTATCCATTGGTGAACATGGTCAACAAAAACTGATATTTATATATGTATTACTCGTGTACAATACAATTTGTCTACAAGTACATAACAGGCCTCTAAAAACACATTTTGTTTTAACTTTAGGCCTATAATGACTATTTGTTAATAATATCAAAAAAGTTTGTAAAGCTTTAATATAATATCAAGGGCTGAAAACCACAACTACATGTAGTAAATGGAAGGCTTTTTTAACTGTCTTATTAAACCTTTCAAAACAAAACAAAAACAGCCGAATCCAATAAAAACTACATGCACTCCTATTGGCCTGCATGACTCATTCTTTGGGCATCCACAGTGTCACCAGTCACTGTCAGAAACTTACTGCTATACAAAACTCAATTCATTTGTATTTAGCATAGAATGGCATGTGTCACTAACATAAAATTACAATTGTATAGAGTTCGCAGGTTACACAGATATTATCATGTTACAGATCGGCATGGTAGTCCCTGCTCATTGGATAGGTATGACCACACCTTATCATTCAACAGGGCAAAACAATGCAATCATGTGGTACCCAGGTCAAGGTCTGTCAATATATCCATGTCAAATGTATTAATGTGTTACTTTCAGCACTTGTTTGATTGTTTGTTTATTTCCAAATATCACAATACATTTAATAACAAAACTATGCATTTATAAGGTACATCTGGGTGAATTAAGTTGAGGAAACTTATTAAGGAAAAACCTAGGAGCAAATGGACAATGAGTTTATACATGCGCACACCTGTTACATATACCTTCAAAACTTTACTAATCTTATATAATGGTTTGCAGTAACACTATGTAATGATAATCTCTAAATGAGTTGGGGTGTTTCTGAAAAGAGTTATTGGTTTCAACTCAACCTTACGATCAGTATGCTCGTCTTCTTCTTTTTACCCCCCAAAAGTCCTTGAAAGAATTTGGAAGTTACACAAAACAAAACAAGTTCAAGACACATTTTTTCTTTTACCAAATACATTCCGGTAGTACATGTACATACAGCTGTACAGTAGGCCCTGTATGCACTGCACCATCAAGTAAAAATTGTACCTTTTCAAAACTTTAGTTATCTTGCTAAATAGCTATAGTTTTTTTTTGTTTTTTTTAAGATTAATTAATGATTTAGTATTTGATTTTTCTATGAAGATGTGGTGAATCTTAGAAAGAATCTAACAAGTTTTTTCCCAAAATCAATTTTAAAAACTTCCATTTGTTTTTCCAAAGTATCAGGTAAGCAGTTAGATAAAAAAGTACACAGCGTTGTTTTTTGTTTTACAAGTTGTGGCTGTTAAATAACTATATTACTGTTTGTGTGTATTTGTATGGCTTCAGTCTCAACCATATTGGTCCCATAACATTTATAAACACATACATCTGGACCTTTTAGAGCTTGTTTAGTTGTATGTACAGCTTGAGTATGCTGTATTGGTATGCACACAGGTTGGTTGACTAACCAGCATGATCGGCTTACGAGATGGCGTGTATCGAGTTGGCTAAGTACCGAGTTGGCGTGTGTACCGAGTTGGTGTGTGTACGACTAGCAGCCTAAAAGTTGGTATGTCTCTGGTAAACTAAAATAGGTGAATCCTTCTTACAATAATTGTAACGCTCCGGCGAGCGAGGAACGGTACGGCCCTTGTCCCTGCCTCTTACACCATCCATGGGCATACCTTGGAGGCTGTCAACTCCGCTAAATACCAGGGAGTCCACCTTGATCTGAAGCTAAGCTTTAACACCCATGTTGACAACATCTCAAAAAGAGCCACCAGCACCAAGGCCTTCTTCTCCTGCAATCTGGCACCAAGGCCTTCTTCTCCTGCAATCTGAGCCACAGCAGCCAGAAAATCAAAGAAGCTGTCTACACCACCTTTATTTGACCAGCAGTCGAATACGCAGCAACTTCATGGGATCCCCACACGCACATAACATCAAGAAGCTAGAGAAAGTCCAACGAAGCTCAGCTCGATTCGTCATGGGAGATTATAGAAGAACGAGCAGTGTTACCCCCATGCTAGATCACCTCGAATGGCCCTCTCTTCAGGAACGTCGTTACCAAAGCCGCCTTCAAATAATATACAAAATAAGATTCAACTTGGTCGACATCCCTTGGAACACCCTTCTCACACACTCGACCACATCAACAAGAGGTCATGGCTCTCGTTTCACAATCCCACATACCAGCTCTTCAGTCTAGGCCAGCTCCTTCTTCCCACACACCATCCGGGACTGGATCCTGCGGCGCACCTGTCCCTTGACGCTTTCAAACTGGCGTTAAGGGACCCCCAGCTGAAGTACATGTAAACCTCATCTCCAGCTTTTTACTCGCACCTGTAAATAATTTTATCTGCACCTGACACAAATTCCTGTTGCCTAAGTCAACACATGCGCTCACACCCAGTGCGTACATCTTCAACCATTTGAAGGCTGCACTTTATAAGGAAGAAGAAGAAGAGCGTTATAATTATTGCAACTAAATCCATCCTACATGTCCTACGTACATGTATACAGGGTATGCATAGGCTCCCCAGAAGTGTTGGTGTACACGTCTTTGTTAAGTTGTGTATCCTCGTGTACCCTATATTCACGCACTGAAGACTTGAGAGAGAATTTTAGTTTAATTAACAGAACCAAGAACAACTTTGAGCTTTATTTTTATTTGTCCGATGTCATAGCCCACCTAAGAGGAGAATTTCAAGCCCGTACAACGCCATCAAAGCACAACAGAGGTCGTCGAATGCAAACGACCCCAATTTGTCGTCATTTGTTTTACGTCACATAAATTCACGCACTTGTTTTGAAACCTCAATACGGGGACCCTTTATATGCCGCCTTTTCTTCTAAACACTTGTAATTGAAGTAGTGAAGTATGGCAGACAACAAACGCAAAGAACTTTCAGTGTGTTTTAAGTGTTTTTATCAACCATTTTAGCTAGGCATATTTTGTGTTTAGTCTAAAGGTAAGTTTTTTTTACTAAAATTATAGATTATCTAAAATATCAACCAGAAAGGCTACGATTTGTCCCATCTTTGCAGGAGATTGAAGATTATGTTGTATACTTTCATGAAATCAAAAAATATTGTAAACAAAAGTTACGCGGCGGGAAAGGTGCCTGCGAGAATGTTTGTAACGCGCAGATTTGGGGTATCGGAGGATACACGTCTTTGTTGTATAACATTACTCAACCTTCATGACCTTCAAAATCAATGAGTTATAAAATTAAAATTGCATTCAACTTGAGTTGAGAATTACTTTATTTTATACTAACACTAACAGACTAATTTAGTTGTTAACTTATCGCTTATGTCAGTACAGTAGCCTACCTGGTACCTCTATTTATTCAAACAAAAGGATGGGATAAAATATAAAGTTGTGATCCTGAAATCAAACGTAGTAATTATGATCGATCAGATTTTATAAAAATTATGAAGTTGAACAACTTACCAACAACAACACAAAATTTATTGAAGGTTGAATACACGAATCTTTCGTGTTTGATGGCCCAACAATAACAGTTAAATCCAAAGTTTATTTCGAAATGTAGACTAGTGCATGGAAGGAAATGTAGTCCAGGATAACCCTTACATTAAATCATGATAATGAGATAACGAATGAATTTTTCTCTAGATGAAGCAAGCTCCAGTACTTCCCATCGGATATTTACTTCTAGGAAATCGACTACTGTTGCGCATCGGCGCACTGTGTTAATTGAGTTTAGACTGGCTCCTTGTGCATCATTCAATTTCCTCGGGTTACCCAGTGTGGGATACCAGACCAAGTAAAAAACATGACTCACGACTGTTTTATGTCTGCATCCAGCGTCATTGATGCATCTTGTATCGGTGCCTTTCATAGAGCTATATAGCTCTATGGTGCCTTTCCATCAGCTGTTGACCTCCTGATGACCTCATGTTGTGATGGTCAGTCAGCTGATTTGCTTATCGCACCGTGACCGGACCTCTCAAGACAATGACACTGAACCCAGTTTGGAATTTCGTGGAAGGTTTAAATCTGTGCACAGTTAACTGAACATGCTGGAGGTGCATGTGTATTCACAAAAGCAGCAAGCAACAACAACAGCACTACATGCAGGGCAAAGCATGGAAGACCCGAGGCTCTCTGTTGCATCCATGCTCTATATGGTGATGGTCTCACACAGCACATGAGCTTGCACTTGCAGTTTTGAGACCCTTTTCTGTTTCTACACTGTAGTGTAAGTAACAACAAATTTAAACAAGGACTTCCAACGAAGGTAGCCAATTTCATCTGTTAAAAATATTGACCACCATACCTAACTATATAAATAAGTAAAGGACTTTCGCTGTGCAGTTACAAACATAAACTGCAAAATACTCACTGTGGGGAAAATAATGTGAGCCTAATTACTTTCGGGGCCTTTTTATTTAGCTCAAAATGTTCCCGGTGAAGTTTGAAAGCAAAGTTCTGAATGTGAATTTCTGGACCACTTTCCGTATGGCGCCACCACTTTTTCACAATTTTTTTCAAAAAGGGATATCTCATTGAAGTAAATTAGATACTATATTAATTATTTCATATTAATGGAAAAGTGGTGGCGCCATACGGAAACTTTTCCGAATTTCTTTCTGAGGATGGAGCTATTGACTTGATTTCATTAAAAAATTACTATGCCATCCCTTGTATAAAACATCAACTCAAATTTAGAAAGAAGATTTTTTGTTTGATATTTGCATGGCTGATGTTTGGTATCGTGTACTTACTAGAAACATTGTGATTAAAACCTGATACTTCAACAGTTTGGTTTACAAATACAATACAAGAATTGCAGTTATAATTCATCCCTTATCAATCAATCAATCAATACTATTATTATGAATATTAATAAGTTATTAGTATTACAATGTAAGTTGAAATAAAGTATTGCATTGTCTGCCTAGCTTTATTTATTATCTATTTATCTGGTAATCGTCAACGCCTTTCAATAATTAATTTATTTCATTGTATTTATTTCATACAGCATCTGCAAGCACCAAGAATGGATGGATAAAAATATTGGATGTCAAATATGCTCAGTATTTGTTTTGCTGCTGACATACAAAGTACCTGTTGAATTTGAACTTAAAGACACTGGACACTATTGGTAATTTGTCAAAGACTAGTCTTCACAGTTGGTGTATCTCAACATATTCATAAAATAACAAACCTGTGAAAATTTGAGCTCAATCAGTTGTCGAAGTTGCAAGATATATGAACGAAAAAAACAACCTTGTTGCACCATGGTCACGCGAAGTTGTGTGCTTTCAGATGCTTGATTTTGAGACCTGAAGTTCTAGATCTGAGGTCTCGAAATCAAACTTGTGGAAAAATATTTCTTTCTTAAAAACTACGTCACTTCAGAGAGAGCTGTTTCTCACAATGTTTTATACCATCAACCTCTCCCCATTACTCGTAATCAAGAAAGGTTTTATGCTAATAATTATTTTGAGTAATTACCAATAGTGCAGGGTATACCTTTGGTAACTCTCCTCAAAACAGGCAATAGCGGATCAAACCTCATAGTTCTTGGAGTAACGTACTTTTGATAGTTACTGCAAAAATGTAATACCATAAAATCTTATGTACTTGGTAAGAATCACTGCAGCTGATCAAACTACTGGTGCAATTTGTTTTAAAGACAGTGGACACTATTGGTAATTGTCAAAGACCAGTCTTCTCACTTGGTGTTTCTAAACATACATTTATAACCTGTGAAAATTTGAGCTCAATTGATCGTCGAAGTTGTGAGATATGAATGAAACATAAAACACCCTTGTCACACGAAGTTTGTGCTTTCAGATGCTTGATTTCGAGACCTCAAATTCTAAACTTGAGGTCTCGAAATCAACTTTGTGGAAAATAACTTCTTTCTCGAAAACAACGTCACTTCAGAGGGAGCCGTTTCTCACAATGTTTTATACTATCAACCTCTCCCCATTACTCATTACCAAGTAAGGTCTTATAATAACAATTATTTTGAGTAATTACCAATAGTGTCCACTGCCTTTAAAGGGGGGTGTGGTACACATTTGGTAATTGTCAAAGACCAGTCTTCTTACTTAGTGTATCCCAACATAAGCACGAAATAACAAACCTGTGAAAATTTGAGCTAAATTGGTCATCAAAGTTGTGAGAAAATGATGAGAGAAAAAACACCCTTGTTTGATGAATTTGTGTGCTTTCAGATAGGAATAAAATACTTCTAGCTAGAAGTCTTTTATTTTTTTAGTGAGAAATCACCTCTTTCTCAAAATCTATGCTACTTCAGAGGGAGCCATTTCTCCCAATGTTTTATACTACATGTATCAACCATTTGTCAACAGCTCTCTAATGTTCTTTACCAAGTCAGTTTTTAAGTCAAAGCTGATATCCCACTACAGTAGGACAACTCGGACTTGTAACACTAATTTACAATCTTTTGCAAATTTAGTTTCTGAGCTATTTTGATTAATGATCGGTTGTACCATGTTCTTTCTTCCATGGTTAATTGTACCTGAACAAGTCATAGCCTACTGTATCAGGAGAGATTTTCAAGAAGATTCCATGTCAAAAATTCCTGTCAAACCACAATTGTTTTCAACCGATTATGAGCAAAATAGTATCTTATTAACCCAGATATGATTATGACTTTGGTCTAAATGTGTTCAAAGCTAACTGGTTCAATTTGGTATCGTTCCCAAAATTTTAGAAGCAAAAATGTTGGTTATCTGGTTTTTTTAATTCACAGGACATAAACACTGTTTTATCATACATCTTCACAACATTGTGTACACATGTTGTATGCCATAGGGTGTATGTATGCAGAGTTCTGTACAGGAAGGAAATACAATGGTCTCTGATTGACCTCACCTTGGACAGCTTTGTAAATAAATCCTTGTTGTGTCACATGTTTTTCCTTGCCTTGTCTATGGTTTATAATACACAATGGAAACATGTTATATTTGGTTTGAGGCAACACCATGTGTGTATGTTCTATCTACTTGCCAGGTAGAGTTTGTTCTTTTGACATGTTTGAGATTGAAAGTGTCTTGCTTTATATTCTACTACCTACCTCGTAGATTTTCAGAATCCGGTAGTTCAGTTCTGAAATGAACTGTCCTGCTATATAACTACATGTGCTACCTTTGCGGAAGGTAGAACTTTGGCAGGGACTACGACTTTAGCTTATAGGATCGTTATTAACTCCACTACCGCAGAGGGAGTTCTTTATGTCCTCTATCTGAAAGACGAAGCATCATGGTTACTTTTATAAGTGTCTTGCTTAAGGACACAACTGGGACTTGAACCCACACTCTGCTGATCAGAAGCACCAGAGCTTGATTCTAGTGCCCTTAACGGTAACCGCTCGACCAAGACACACCGTTGGTCTCAATGTTTGGACTAGCTTGCTATAGTCATCATCCGAATGCATTTTAACCTCATTTGTTTATTTTCTACTATGCAAACAGGTGTAACATTACCATCTAGCTGACTTTTACCTTATTTGGACCATGGCAGAACGAGAGCCACTTCTTAATGGGCAATTTAAAAACTACCCGCCCACAGAAAACTACACCAACACAAGATCTCCCTGTAATAGCAGTGATAGTGAGATTGCACAAGGGATGTCTAACACACATGACAGTTTGAAAGTGTCATCAGAACGACGACTAGCAACTGCACATTCAACTACGTGAGTCTAACTTTCATCCTCTAGACTGATTTCATGGTTTGTGTTAACTTATTTAAAGACACTGGACATCTTTGGGAATTGTCAAAGACCAGTCTTCTCATTTGGTTTATCTCAACATATGCGTAAAATAACAAACCTGTGTAAATTTGAGCTCAATTGGTTGTCGAAGTTGCGAGATAATAATGAAAGAAAAAACACACAAAGTTGTGTGCTTTCAGATGTTTGATTTCGAGACCTCAACATCTAATTCTGAGGTCTCAAAATCAAATTTGTGGAAAATTAAGTATTTTTTCTCAAAAACTATGTTACTTCAGTAGGAGCCGTAACATCTCCCCATTTACTCGTTATCAAGTAAGGTTTTATGCGAATAATTATTTTGAGTAATTACCAAGAGTGCTAATGTCTTTAAAGCTGATGAATGTGATGTATAATAACTAACATTATCATCATCAAACTTGTCAAATGTTATAGGCTACTGCCTGTTGATGCAACAACCATCCACTTCACCTGGGTTGTGTGGCTGGTGCAGGGGTGATTTTGTCTTGCTGTAAGGTCGCCGCAGTTAGTTCAGCCACGCTGAGGCCACTCCACCTGGTGGGTCCTTCAATCCAGCGGAGTTTGGGTCTTCCAACCCCGCGAGTGTGTCCGAGTGGGGTTCTGTTTTCTAAAAACTCTAATCCCTTTGCAAGCGACACAAAACAGTTCAATCTGAATCAAAACAAGTCTTACTATTTGATATAACTACTAGACCACTGAGGTGGTATGACACTGCTCTAGAATTGCAAAGTTCGTGGGTTTGAATCCCACCAGAGTAATGTGACTGTGATTTTTTTTCACAGAACTCGGGTAAGTACTACACAGTACTATCAGACATCGGTGTATATATGGGGAAAAAACAATGAATATTCTTTATCCACGATAAAAATTTAACACCTCTAGATATTACCTGTAACCCATTTTGATGTGTCTGATTTCTTGTTACAGTGATATGCAGACGTTGATGCACCTAATTAAAGGGAATATTGGAACAGGTTTGCTGGGGCTCCCATTTGCAGTACAGAACGCAGGAATACTGGTACGCATCAATTTTGTTGTGTTAACATTTTCAGTTAACATTTTGAGTTTGTTTTACTCACAAAGAGTTAATTAGATAATTATCAAAATTCCGGAAATAAATGTTGCAAAACGGAACTGAGAATTAGTTTTACAGTTCAATGTTGTTTTATTATTATTATTATTATTATTTCATTTTATCACAGCATGCAAAAGAAAGATCTCATTTTCCTTTGTGCCGGTAACTCCTCGAGTTGGGCTACGTCCCGTAGCCTTAGATCTCAAGGGTCTTTCTCAGGATCCTCGCTGTTCCCAAAAGCGCTGCCTTCTGTAACAGATCTACCCTCACATTTGTCCCTATTTCATCTAGATGTTTCCCCAGTGCTTTGGGAATGGTGCCAAGTGCTCCAACCACCACGAGGACTACTTTTACCTCTACCTGCCAAATCTTACGAAGTTCCCTGGCCAGGTCCTGGTACTTCTCGATCTTTTCCATCTCCTTCGAAGCTACCCTTATATCACCTGGCACAGCTATGTCAATGAGATGACACATCTTCTTCGTCTTATCTAATAGTACAACATCCGTATGCCTATGTGGTATAACATGATCGGTCTGAATGTTAAAGTCCCATAGGATCTTGACCTGGTCGGTCTCTACAACTTTCTCCAGAACATGGTCGTACCATTTCGCAAGCACTTTGACACCATACTTCTTACACAGATCCCAGTGAATCACCTTGGCCAGCTTGTCATGTCTTCCTTTGTACTCCGTCTGGGCAATCTTACTGCATTCGCTAACAATATGAAATACAGTCTCCTCTGCTTTATTGCACATTCTACACATAGGAGAGACGTTTGCTTTCTCTATCCTTGCCTTCATTACATTTGTCCAACATAATCAAAACAAAACAAAAGCCAGGGACATATGCCTGGAATTAAACAAGTTTACAAAAAAAACTGTAGCCCGAAGGCCTTCAATTCCAATATCCCTGGCCATACATTGTTTACAAAACAAGAGAGTTACATGTAAACTCCTTCTTGGATCTGCCCCTATCTATTTTATATTTCTGAGGTGCTTTAAAGGCACTGGACACTGTTGGTAATTACATGTAATCAAAAAGGTTTTTACCATAAAAACAAACGAGCAATGGAGAGCTGTTGATAGAACAAAACATTGTGAGAAACGGCTCCCTCTGAAGTAACATCGTTTTTGAGAAAGAGGTCATTTCTCTCTCAAATTATGAAAGGGACTTAATGCCTAAAGCCGTTTATTAGGCATCTGAAAGCATACTCTTGTGCAACAAGGGTGTTATTTCTTTGATTATTCTTTAGCAACTTTATTGAGTCGAATTGTTCGCACAATTGTGTTCTTTTATACACTCAATACATACGTATATATTTTGTTTAAACATATTTGATGTTGGCATGTGCTATTCAGTTTTTAACTGAAAGACATGTTTTAATAAACCATTTTTGAATTAAATTGAATTAAATTGAATTGAATAGTATACACAAAGTGAGAACACTGGGCTTTGACAACTACCAAAGCGTGTCCAGTGCCTTTAAAAACAAGAGAGGGATACGTAGATTCCTTAGACCTGCTCCTAGTTACTATATCTGTAGATCTTTAACCAAATTCCTTCCCAGTCCCCTTTCACAAAACCCATCCCTCCAGCCCCAGCCAGCCCCAGCCAGCCAGCAACCATCTGACAGCTCCAACTGATCGAGTGTCTTTTTTCTCCACAGCTTGGACCACTTGGACTGGCCATCATGGGAGTCATTGCAGTAAACTGTATGCACATTATGGTGCAAGTCTGTCATGATCTTTGTGAAAGGTACAATCTTGCTTTTGAGACATTGCTATGTAACATATCAAATACAAGTTTACAACTTGAGTTGGACTAATTATAGAAGTACTGTGGTTTGTTATAAATTGTCCCCCATCAATTATTTCTTCTCAACCAAAAACATGAGGATACATGCTTTTAACGGGTCCATGTGCTTTAGAGTTTAACTGGTCAGAATTTCATAGAGCTGCTTAAGCACAAAAGTAGCTTAGCATCATAAAATTGTGCTTATCAGAATAAGGTTACGAAATATTCATAGATCATAGTATAGAAGTGGTCATATTGCAAGCGTTGTGGTACCTGTTTTTGTGTAAGAACGCTATATAAATGCTTGATTATTAATAAATGCTTGATTATTATTATTATTATTATTATTATTATTATTATTATTATTATTATTATTATTATTATTATTATTATCATTATCATTATCGTTATCCTTATCGTTATCGTTAGCGTTATCGTTATTGTTATCGTTATCGTTATCGTTATCGTTGTCGTTGTCGTTGTCGTCGTCGTCGTCGTCGTCGTCGTCGTCGTCGTCGTCGTCGTCATTATTATCGTCATTATTATCGTCATTATTATCGTTATTATTATCGTCATTATTATCGACATTATTATCGTTATTGTTATTATCGTTATTATCGTTATTATCGTTATTATCGTTATTATCGTTATTATCGTTATTATCGTTATTATCGTTATTATCGTTATTATCGTTATTATCGTTATTATCGTTATTATCGTTATTATCGTTATTATCGTTATTATCGTTATTATCGTTATTATCGTTATTATCGTTATTATCGTTATTATAGTTATTATTGTTATTATTATTATTATTATTATGTAGCAAATAACGGATGATATCGTCTTTGCACGATATTTCAACATTTTCAAAACTAACATTGATAGTGACAATGTTGTCCTCAATATTGTATCGTGACGATATTATCGTGATATCGCCCAGGCTTAGTTACCAGCTTAACTACTATGTCACATGTACAATTTGTGACTGATATTCTGCTCATTCCTGCTTAGCAGACAATTGTCATGTTAAGCAATATTCTCTGCTAAAGCAGCTCTATGAATTGGGCCCAGGTTTTTAGACCCTATCTTAGGAACTCTACTTGCTGAACTAATTTTTTTACTCTTTTCTTACTTCAGAACCAACAGTGTGACTTTAGATTATGGAGAGGTCGCTGAGCAGTCCCTTAAACATGGTCCTGTAGCTTGGTTACAGAGACGATCCTCCATTGGAAGGTAGTTAACTTGATTTGTAAATTCTTCTTCTCATGTCCATGCTGCTCAAATGCTATCCTTCCAGTAGTTAACACACTGAAGGGCAATGTGGGAAGCCTTAGTCAGGGGCCAATTTCATAGAGCTGCAAATATTTGCTTAAAGTCTCTGGACACTATTGGTAATTGTCAAAGACCAGTCTTCTCACTTGGTGTACCTCAACGTAAAATGACAAACCTGTGAAAAACTGAGCTCAATTGATCGACGAAGTTTAGTGATACATTATAATGAATGACAAAAACACCCAAACGCAGTTGTGTGCTTTTAGATGGTTGATTTCGAGACCTCAAATTCTAAATCTGAGGTCTCAAAATCAAATTCAATTACTTCTTTCCCGAAAACTACGTCACTTCAGAGGGAGCTGTTTCTCACAATGTTTTATACTATCAACCTCTCCCCATAACTCGTAATCAAGAAAGGTTTTATGATAATAACTATTTTGAGTAATTACCAATAGTGTCCACTGCCTTTAAGCACGAAAATAGCTTGCTTGTGTTACACATGTTACTGAACAAAATTGCATGCTATATACATTGCTTGTGACTGGTATTTAGCTGTTGTTTACTTAGCATAACGAGTGGAGTCTTGGCCAGTAATCTGATTTTACTAACCAATGATGTTTTTGCTTTTATAAGCACAATTTTGTGTTTAAGCAGTTCCAAGAATTGGGCCCAGATCATCAGTAGTAGTTGATGCTGGGAACTAGGGGGCAGGTGAAGAGATGATCCATGGTCTGCTGCTCTCCGCGTTCACAGGTGTCGGGACCTGCAGTGTATCCCCACTTCACCAGCTTCAGACTCCAGTTACGAGTCCACCAGTTAAGAGTCCTCCGAGTGGTCCATCCAGTATGAGCGCCAGCAGGGAGACTTTCTGTTGATGGAATCTTGAAGTCTGATATGTTTTGTGGGACATCAACAAGGCGTTCTTGCTTTTTCAATTATACATATGATACTTTATTGACTTCGATTTTAAATTTATATTTTTTGTATACACACAAGTTGTGTAATAATCTTAAAACTAAAAACTTAAACTGAAAACTTATATTAAAAAACAGAGTTTGCCTGTGATTCTTTTCAGATACATTGTTAATGGGTTTCTAGTCTTCTCCCAGCTTGGTTTATGCTGTGTGTATTTCCTTTTCATGGCTGACAACATAAGACAGGTAAGGTAAAATTTTATTAAGATTTGACAAATAAAACGGTTGACATGAAATTGCAGGGCTGCAATACTACGAAAACTCATGTTGTCAAGGTTCAAAATTAACACTGGACCACAGGGCCAAGTCCAGTGGTTTTAGCGTTGGACCAGTAAGCGTACGACCAAAAAAGTCCGTTGGACAAGTGTTTTTTAATTTAAATAGAAACACCTTATCACATTTTTAGTACAAATATCTATTAAATGCCCAAAAGAAAAATGACATAAAGCTTCTCCTAGTGCTTGTTTCCAAATCACCATCATCTGTAACTGTGTAGAAAGTGTTATCTTCTCCTAGTGCTTGTTTCCAAATCACCATCAACTGTAACTGTGTAGAAAGTGTTATCTTCTCCTAGTGCTTGTTTCCAAATCACCATCAACTGTAACTGTGTAGAAAGTGTTATCTTCTCCTAGTGCTTGTTTCCAAATCATCATCAACTGTAACTGTGTAGAAAGTGTTATCTTCTCCTAGTGCTTGTTTCCAAATCACCATCAACTGTAACTGTGTAGAAAGTGTTATCTTCTCCTAGTGCTTGTTTCCAAATCACCATCAACTGTAACTGTGTAGAAAGTGTTATCTTCTCCTAGTGCTTGTTTCCAAATCATCATCAACTGTAACTGTGTAGAAAGTGTTATCTTCTCCTAGTGCTTGTTTCCAAATCACCATCAACTGTAACTGTGTAGAAAGTGTTATCTTCTCCTAGTGCTTGTTTCCAAATCATCATCAACTGTAACTGTGTAGAAAGTGTTATCTTCTCCTAGTGCTTGTTTCCAAATCACCATCAACTGTAACTGTGTAGAAAGTGTTATCTTCTCCTAGTGCTTGTTTCCAAATCATCATCAACTGTAACTGTGTAGAAAGTGTTATCTTCTCCTAGTGCTTGTTTCCAAATCACCATCAACTGTAACTGTGTAGAAAGTGTTATCTTCTCCTAGTGCTTGTTTCCAAATCACCATCAACTGTAACTGTGTAGAAAGTGTTATCTTCTCCTAGTGCTTGTTTCCAAATCACCATCAACTGTAACTGTGTAGAAAGTGTTATCTTCTCCTAGTGCTTGTTTCCAAATCACCATCAACTGTAACTGTGTAGAAAGTGTTATCTTCTCCTAGTGCTTGTTTCCAAATCACCATCAACTGTAACTGTGTAGAAAGTGTTATCTTCTCCTAGTGCTTGTTTCCAAATCACCATCAACTGTAACTGTGTAGAAAGTGTTATCTTCTCCTAGTGCTCGTTTCCAAATCACCATCAACTGTAACTGTGTAGAAAGTGTTATCTTCTCCTAGTGCTTGTTTCCAAATCATCATCAACTGTAACTGTGTAGAAAGTGTTATCTTCTCCTAGTGCTTGTTTCCAAATCACCATCAACTGTAACTGTGTAGAAAGTGTTATCTTCTCCTAGTGCTTGTTTCCAAATCATCATCAACTGTAACTGTGTAGAAAGTGTTATCTTCTCCTAGTGCTTGTTTCCAAATCACCATCAACTGTAACTGTGTAGAAAGTGTTATCTTCTCCTAGTGCTTGTTTCCAAATCATCATCAACTGTAACTGTGTAGAAAGTGTTATCTTCTCCTAGTGCTTGTTTCCAAATCACCATCAACTGTAACTGTGTAGAAAGTGTTATCTTCTCCTAGTGCTTGTTTCCAAATCACCATCAACTGTAACTGTGTAGAAAGTGTTATCTTCTCCTAGTGCTTGTTTCCAAATCACCATCAACTGTAACTGTGTAGAAAGTGTTATCTTCTCCTAGTGCTTGTTTCCAAATCATCATCAACTGTAACTGTGTAGAAAGTGTTATCTTCTCCTAGTGCTTGTTTCCAAATCACCATCAACTGTAACTGTGTAGAAAGTGTTATCTTCTCCTAGTGCTTGTTTCCAAATCATCATCAACTGTAACTGTGTAGAAAGTGTTATCTTCTCCTAGTGCTTGTTTCCAAATCATCATCAACTGTAACTGTGTAGAAAGTGTTATCTTCTCCTAGTGCTTGTTTCCAAATCACCATCAACTGTAACTGTGTAGAAAGTGTTATCTTCTCCTAGTGCTTGTTTCCAAATCATCATCAACTGTAACTGTGTAGAAAGTGTTATCTTCTCCTAGTGCTTGTTTCCAAATCACCATCAACTGTAACTGTGTAGAAAGTGTTATCTTCTCCTAGTGCTTGTTTCCAAATCACCATCAACTGTAACTGTGTAGAAAGTGTTATCTTCTCCTAGTGCTTGTTTCCAAATCATCATCAACTGTAACTGTGTAGAAAGTGTTATCTTCTCCTAGTGCTTGTTTCCAAATCACCATCAACTGTAACTGTGTAGAAAGTGTTATCTTCTCCTAGTGCTTGTTTCCAAATCACCATCAACTGTAACTGTGTAGAAAGTGTTATCTTCTCCTAGTGCTTGTTTCCAAATCATCATCAACTGTAACTGTGTAGAAAGTGTTATCTTCTCCTAGTGCTTGTTTCCAAATCACCATCAACTGTAACTGTGTAGAAAGTGTTATCTTCTCCTAGTGCTTGTTTCCAAATCACCATCAACTGTAACTGTGTAGAAAGTGTTATCTTCTCCTAGTGCTTGTTTCCAAATCATCATCAACTGTAACTGTGTAGAAAGTGTTATCTTCTCCTAGTGCTTGTTTCCAAATCACCATCAACTGTAACTGTGTAGAAAGTGTTATCTTCTCCTAGTGCTTGTTTCCAAATCATCATCAACTGTAACTGTGTAGAAAGTGTTATCTTCTCCTAGTGCTTGTTTCCAAATCATCATCAACTGTAACTGTGTAGAAAGTGTTATCTTCTCCTAGTGCTTGTTTCCAAATCACCATCAACTGTAACTGTGTAGAAAGTGTTATCTTCTCCTAGTGCTTGTTTCCAAATCATCATCAACTGTAACTGTGTAGAAAGTGTTATCTTCTCCTAGTGCTTGTTTCCAAATCACCATCAACTGTAACTGTGTAGAAAGTGTTATCTTCTCCTAGTGCTTGTTTCCAAATCACCATCAACTGTAACTGTGTAGAAAGTGTTATCTTCTCCTAGTGCTTGTTTCCAAATCATCATCAACTGTAACTGTGTAGAAAGTGTTATCTTCTCCTAGTGCTTGTTTCCAAATCACCATCAACTGTAACTGTGTAGAAAGTGTTATCTTCTCCTAGTGCTTGTTTCCAAATCACCATCAACTGTAACTGTGTAGAAAGTGTTATCTTCTCCTAGTGCTTGTTTCCAAATCACCATCAACTGTAACTGTGTAGAAAGTGTTATCTTCTCCTAGTGCTTGTTTCCAAATCATCATCAACTGTAACTGTGTAGAAAGTGTTATCTTCTCCTAGTGCTTGTTTCCAAATCACCATCAACTGTAACTGTGTAGAAAGTGTTATCTTCTCCTAGTGCTTGTTTCCAAATCACCATCAACTGTAACTGTGTAGAAAGTGTTATCTTCTCCTAGTGCTTGTTTCCAAATCATCATCAACTGTAACTGTGTAGAAAGTGTTATCTTCTCCTAGTGCTTGTTTCCAAATCACCATCAACTGTAACTGTGTAGAAAGTGTTATCTTCTCCTAGTGCTTGTTTCCAAATCATCATCAACTGTAACTGTGTAGAAAGTGTTATCTTCTCCTAGTGCTTGTTTCCAAATCACCATCAACTGTAACTGTGTAGAAAGTGTTATCTTCTCCTAGTGCTTGTTTCCAAATCACCATCAACTGTAACTGTGTAGAAAGTGTTATCTTCTCCTAGTGCTTGTTTCCAAATCATCATCAACTGTAACTGTGTAGAAAGTGTTATCTTCTCCTAGTGCTTGTTTCCAAATCACCATCAACTGTAACTGTGTAGAAAGTGTTATCTTCTCCTAGTGCTTGTTTCCAAATCATCATCAACTGTAACTGTGTAGAAAGTGTTATCTTCTCCTAGTGCTTGTTTCCAAATCACCATCAACTGTAACTGTTTAGAAAGTGTTATCTTCTCCTAGTGCTTGTTTCCAAATCACCATCAACTGTAACTGTGTAGAAAGTGTTATCTTCTCCTAGTGCTTGTTTCCAAATCACCATCAACTGTAACTGTGTAGAAAGTGTTTTTCGCATTTTGATTTTAGTCTTGTAACAAATTCTCTGGTCCAGTAAAAGTGTTGAGCTACAAGCCCTTCAGTCCTGTGGATTTTTCTCAAATTGGAGCCCGAAATATGAGCCCTGGTTGTTAATACTGCTCATTTTGTGTCACTTAAAAGCAGTGGACACTATCGGTAAACAGTATTGTCCAAGGCCCACACTTCGTGTATCACAACTTGTATATAAAATAACAAACCTGTGAAAATTTAGGCTCAATCGGTCATCGGAGTCGGGAGAAAATAACAGGAAAACCCACCCTTGTTTCCGCACGTTTTGCCATGTCATGACATGTGTTTAAAATATATCCGTAATTCTTGATATCGAGAATTGATATTGTTTTAATGTTTTCTCAAAAAGTAAAGCATTTCATGGAATAATATTTCATGAGAAGTCTTTCACCATTACCTTCTGTAAACCCTGTAAGTTATTTGTAAATCTGTGAACTTTTATTTTGTTTCTGTTCCGAAAGTGTCCAATGGCTTTAAACCCTTTTCACACTATACCTCTTATCCCCACTCCTATACTGGAGTTTTTACCCCTTGGTTACCCCGGCGCACTTTCACACTGTCTCCAACTAGCTTCCTATTCACAGGGTGTCCGGTTGCACATTTCAAGGATACCCCTTGGGTTTACTGCTTACCTCTACTCCAGAGAAGGGGGTGGATATATCCTGGGGTATACACCTCTCTTAATAATTATACATGAGGTACGTCACAACCTTTGGGTTTTACTGCTTACTCCTACTCCAGAGAAGGGGGTGGATATATCCTGGGGTATACACCTCTCTTAATAATTATACATGAGGTACGTCACAACCCTTGGATTTTACTGCTTACTCCTACTCCAGAGAAGGGGGTGGATATATCCTGGGGTATACGCCTCTCTTAATAATTATACATGAGGTACGTCACAACCCTTGGGTTTTACTGCTTACCTCTACTCCAGAGAAGGGGGTGGATATATCCTGGGGTATACGCCTCTCTTAATAATTATACATGAGGTACGTCACAACCCCTGGGTTTTACTGCTTACTCCTACTCCAGAGAAGGGGGTGGATATATCCTCGGGTATACACCTCTCTTAATAATTATACATGAGGTACGTCACAACCCTTGGGTTTACTGCTTACTCCTACTCCAGAGAAGGGGGTGGATATATCCTGGGGTATACGCCTCTTTTAATAATTATACATGAGGTACGTCACAACCCTTGGATTTTACTGCTTACTCCTACTCCAGAGAAGGGGGTGGATATATCCTGGGGTATACGCCTCAATAATTATACATGAGGTACGTCACAACCCTTGGGTTTTACTGCTTACCTCTACTCCAGAGAAGGGGGTGGATATATCCTGGGGTATACGCCTCTCTTAATAATTATACATGAGGTACGTCACAACCCCTGGGTTTTACTGCTTACTCCTACTCCAGAGAAGGGGGTGGATATATCCTCGGGTATACACCTCTCTTAATAATTATACATGAGGTACGTCACAACCCTTGGGTTTACTGCTTACTCCTACTCCAGAGAAGGGGGTGGATATATCCTGGGGTATACGCCTCTCTTAATAATTATACATGAGGTACGTCACAATGCTAACCCAAAACGAGGCTATGGGCGCAGCCACTGCAAGTGGTGGCGGAAGTGCGCCTATAGCCTCATTTTGGGTAAGAATTATGACATCATGCATAAATATTAAGAGAGGCGTACTCCCATTTTTGCCAGGGTAGATCAGGATGTTCTTATTTCATTATTATCTCGCAACTTCGACGAATGATTAAGTTCAAATTTTCACATGTAGTTATTTTATGCATATGTTGAGATACACAAACTGTGAAGGCTAGTCTTTGACAATTACCAAGTGTCCAGTGTCTTGCAGGCCAGCCTTGAAGTTATCAACATTACCGGCGTTCCCTAAGTTGCTTAGGAACCTAGTGACACAGTTCATGGCCAATAAAAAAAAATTGTAAATTTTCTCTTTGATTCTAGATATATTCCAATTATTATGCGAGTGTTCCATCTATGCAAATCTTTCTGTTGATGTTACTGCCTTTGGTTCTCATCTACTGCTACATCAGGAACCTGGATGATTTAGCTCCCTTCTCTGCCCTTGGCAATATTCTCATTCTATCAGGAATAGCCATTATACTTGGGGTATGTATTTAGTTTCTTATCTTCAAATATTGTGTTTTTATCATTTTAAGTTATACCTTAAGCCGAGTTCATGCTTCCTGCGAATGTGAATGTGATATGAATTTTGACCTCACAAATTTGCAACAAATAATTTGTAGCGCATTCGCATTAGGGGGAAGTATGAACCGGGCTTAACTTTTTGTAATAAAATTAAGATGAACATATCTGTTCTTTAGAGATCTGTCTTGCTATATATTTTACTACCGCGGAGTAGATTTGATGGATTGTTTGGGAGACTTCTTAGTTCTGAAAAGAACTGTCCTGCTTTTAAACTACTACCTGGGCAGAAGGTATATGTAAAATTGGCTGGGACTACTTCTTTAGCTTATAGGATCGTTATTAACTGCACTACCGCGGAGTCAGTTCTTAAATTGGTCTAAACTTTTCGACTAGCTTGCTCTAGTCATCATCATGAGACTGTAGTAGTAGTCCCAGCCAATTTCTTATACCTTCCGAAAAGGTAGTAGTTAAAAAGCAGGACAGTTCTTTGCAGAATTGATAAGTCTCCGAAACAATCCGACAAATCTATTTCACGGTAGTAGAATATAGAAAGACAGTTCTCTAAAGAACAAACTCTACCTGGCAAGTACATGTAGACACACAAATGGTTTTACCGCAAACAAATATATGTTGATACCTCACCATGCAATGCCTCAAATCACATATAGCATATCTATTGTTAGACTTGACTGCAAATAAAAGTAATGTAATTTGTTTTTACAGTATCTAGCCTCCCACATAGGAGACCAAGTAGACCCAACAACATTACCTCTAGCTACCAGCCTAGATGGATTCTTCTTCTTCTTTGGTGCAGCCATTTACTCTTATGAAGGCATTGGTGTTGTAAGTACATTGGGTCGTATGAATAAAAAGTAGTACTTACTTTTACTTGAAAATTTGAAGTATTTACTACCATCCATATGAATAAAAGGAAGTAAAAACTGTTACTTA
Source organism: Asterias amurensis (assembly GCF_032118995.1). Classification (NCBI taxonomy): domain Eukaryota; kingdom Metazoa; phylum Echinodermata; class Asteroidea; order Forcipulatida; family Asteriidae; genus Asterias; species Asterias amurensis. The sequence goes on from NC_092651.1 coordinate 7,895,762, forward strand.
AAAGTATTTACTAAAATGCTAAAAGTATCTACTTTTACCAAAAAGTAAATTCTTTTAATTTTAGCACTTACTTACTTCCATATGAATAAAACGGAGAATATAGTACAAAATGCAAGTAAATACTAGTGATTTTTCAAGGTAGCTCCAGAGCTACCTTGGGCACAGAAGTAAAAGGCTCGTCCGAAGAAATGACAGTGTTTATGAATGTTCCTCACAGGATAAATGTTTTAGTCCAAAGGAAAGACATCACTGAAATATTAAATAGACACATACACAGTGTTTCACAAGAGAAACAATACACACAAACTCAAACTGCTTTTAATCAAACTTGTTTATATATGCTGAGGATAAAATAAAACCGTTTGTAAAAAAACCGTTTTGTATCAAAAAAGATATAAAGAATTTTGTCAACTCAGAAATGAATGCCTCGATCATCAAGGCTTATTGTTCATAAAATCAGAAGAAGTAATTTTTTAAACAATTAAATGCATTTCAATATAATGTTGTTCGTGTTATTATTAAAACTTGTAAGTTTAATTTAAATAGCTATGCTCATATCCAGCTCTCATCTTCTCTATACAGCGCTGTCATGCACTCCAAGTTTGAAAAGCTTAACAAAAACGTTTTTATTCTGTGTGTCCAGATGAGTCGTCTTCATCAAAATGTTGTCAGAATAAAAACCTCATGGCTGACTTGAAGATTTCTATGTTTCTATTAAATCAAATGCTGCTTTGGCTGTGTGTGTGAGCGCGTACGTAGACGTGAATGGGCGTTGTAATACAAAGGAAACCTTTTGTTAAGAGCCATTCAGCCATGGTATATCAGAAGTATTTACTCCAAAGCATTAAGTGAATACTTTGCAGTAAAAGAATAGGTTTATTCATACGGAATTCAGAAGATGCTTTTACTGAATGCTTCTACTTGGAAGTTTATGCTTTTACTTTTTGCTAGTACTTGTCAGTAAATACTACTTTTTATTCATATGACCCAATGAACTACATGTGTATTAACCTGAAAAGAAGAAAACAATCAGGAACAAAATTGCTTCCGACTGACACTTGCGACGGAAAATATTTATGAAATAGGGAAACCTCCTTTAAAGTGCTAGATAGATCGGTTCATTAAATGTCGGTGTGGCAGTGGGATTCGGTGAGGTGTTGTGGCCGAGCAGTTAAAAGAGCACCGAGTTCAAACTCTGGTGTTTCTGTTCAGCAGAGTGTGGGTTCGAATCCCCAGCCGTGACACTTGTGTCTTTAAGCAAGACACTTAACCATTGCTTCGTCCTTCGGATGGGACGTTAAGCCGTTTGGTCCCATGTGTTATGTATACGCATGTAAAAGAACCCAGTGCACTTATTGAAAAGAGAAGGGGGTTTGCCCCGGTGTTCCTGGCTGTGGTTGATGTATGCGCTGTAGCACCTTGTAAACCCTTATAAGGTGCTACATACATTTGTAATTGGGTCTCATAATTCATAACTTCAATAACCCTTCTTTCTGTATAATGTATATACTCAGCGCCTTGAGTACCTTGTTTGTTAGGTACGTGCGCTATATAAGACTAAATAAAGTGAAGTTTAAAGGAACACGTTGCCTTGGATCGGACGAGTTGGTCTATTAAAAGCGTTTGAAACCGTTTGTTATGAAATGCATATGGTTAGAAAGATGTTTTAAAAGTAGAATATAATGACCAACACAAGTATCACTCAAAATTGCACTGTTTTCCTTTTACGTCGCGAACTATCACGGTCGGCCATTACCATAAATGGCTGACCGTGTTAGTCGACAGGGTAAAAAGAAAACCACGCAATTTCGAGGCATATTTGTGTAGATCATTGTATTCTCTACAATATCTTTCTAACCATATACATTTTACAACAAACGGTTACAGAACGCTTTTCAAACACCAACTCGACCGATCCAAGGCAACGTGTTCCTTTAAAGGTGCAGGGCCCGCTCAAAGGCACCTGAGGCAATTTTCCCCATAGATTTTGTGCATGGTTTTTAGATATGCTGATCTAACCATTAATGGGCCAATTCAATATATCTCCTGTGAATACTAATGACTGCCACATGATCCTAGGTATTACCATTAGAGAACAAGATGAAGAATCCACAGAACTTTACCCGAGTGCTTCTTGGTGGGATGTTGATCGTTGTTATACTCTATATCTCCATGGGCACTCTGGGATACCTTTGTTTTGGAGACGACACCCAGGACACCATTACTCTGAATTTACCCAATACTAGGTAAGTACATTGTTGCAGATACACACACATATGTGTGGGTTCATTTGGCCTACATTACCCCCTGAGGTCATTTTTCAATAGGGACTATCCTCACTAGTTGGTTCTTTGTTCTCACTAGTCATTTATGTACAAAACCAATAGAGATTGCTTCAATACAGGAACAACAGAAACTACAATAGGTGTCCTCTATTGTAATGGTCAAACACGACTGTGTATGTTTGTCTGTTGTAAGACAGTATACAATTGTTGCTCGCTGCGACAGGATCCATGGTGTTTTGTATACCCGAGGGGGCAAATGGCACCCGAGGCGATGCCGATGGTGCCATTTACCCTTGAGGGTGTACAAAACCCATGGACCCCAATCACGGCGTGCAAAAATTGTTTTTTATACCATTGTGACATATTCCTCTTCTAAGGAGGCGTTCTGTTATTACAATGGACTAGGCATATAGTTTAATAAACAGAGGAACAGTTGTTCGAATAAGAAACAATACCTCACTGTTCTCTCGAACCCAAGCCTGTTTCTAACTGCTCAAACCGCTGGAAATCAACCAACGTTGGGGACTATGTTAATACTCATGTTGCCTGGTCTAACGCATATAGACTTATACCCTGCAGTTTACAGCGCTGAGTTGTTCCCAACAGACAGTGCCCATGTTAGGTTACTCTGGCTGTGCAGAAGTCTTCCGTCAATCCACCGTGCATCCCCATTGGATTTAATTTTGTCATTCTACAGAAAAGTTGCGGTACTTTAACCCCCCCAAAAATGGGAACACAGTTCTGGCTTGGTATTTGACTTTTACAGGCAGTGTGTGTCTTATTGTCTTCTAAGTTGTTTATTGATGTTTAGAATCTTTATGTTTCTCTTCAACTTGTATTTCTTGTGTTAATTTGTTCATACTTATTATTTTGTGCTTTTATATATTTTTTGTTTATTTGCGTTGTTTTGATAAAATAAATAATAATAGTAATAATGAAGTGTCGAAATATTGATCTGTAAGTTTGTTTGTCCTTGTTGCTTTGCAGTCTGTACTTGGCAGTGAGAGTCATGATTGTGGCGGCTGTTTTTGTTTCATATGGAGTTCAGTTTTATGTTCCCATGACCATACTGTGGCCGTTTATAATGGATAGAATTTCAGAACGATATCATTTTATTGGAGAGATGATCCTCAGAACCATCTTGGTAACACTAGCAAGTAAGTAATCGTACATGTATTATACAGTATTGATTTCCTCTTTGTGCGGGAACTGAAGAGGGTGATGCTATTTATTTGTCAGAGCCAACGTGTCCACTATATTTTCTTTGCACATGCTGAGTTACCCTCACACATTCGGGTAGTAGCACCATGGACATATTTAAATACAGATTGAAATTTCATTTGTTTCAAACAGCTTTTCATTAGTTGTTTCTTTCCATTGTTCCCTCTTCTCATCTGTTGCTTTTTTGTTCTTCTTTGTTATGCTCTTTGAGCACCTTATTAGGTGGATATTGTGCAAAATAAATATTCCTTATTATTATTATTATTATATCTAGCTGTTGAAGTCACCAACAAGATGCTTATGTGATCACAAAGTTTTTTCTTTCCACAAAATGTTTTGTGATCACATTTTTTTTAATTTTTTTTTATACAAAAAGTTTGTGATTGGTACTTCATAAATCATACAAAGTGTCATTAGTCTTTGACCAGCACTGATATATTATGCATGACTGTTTATTAACTGTTGTATGAAATGTTTTGCTTTCATTGCATTTTACTGTTGTATCTACTGTCTTTATGTCACTGCATTTTTTACTGTTGTTTCTACTGTCTTTATGTCACTGCATTTTTTACTGTTGTTTCTACTGTTATTATGTCACTGCATTTTTTACTGATGTATCTACTGTCTTTATGTCACTGCATTTTTTACTGTTGTTTCTACTGTCTTTATGTCACTGCATTTTTTACTGTTGTTTCTACTGTCTTTATGTCACTGCATTTTTTACTGATGTTTCTACTGTCTTTATGTCACTGCATTTTTTACTGTTGTTTCTACTGTCTTTATGTCACTGCATTTTTTACTGTTGTTTCTACTGTCTTTATGTCACTGCATTTTTTACTGATGTATCTACTGTCTTTATGTCACTGCATTTTTTACTGTTGTTTCTACTGTCTTTATGTCACTGCATTTTTTACTGATGTATCTACTGTCTTTATGTCACTGCATTTTTTACTGTTGTTTCTACTGTCTTTATGTCACTGCATTTTTTACTGTTGTATCTACTGTCTTTATGTCACTGCATTTTTTACTGATGTATCTACTGTCTTTATGTCACTGCATTTTTTACTGATGTATCTACTGTCTTTATGTCACTGCATTTTTTACTGTTGTTTCTACTGTCTTTATGTCACTGCATTTTTTACTGATGTATCTACTGTCTTTATGTCACTGCATTTTTTACTGATGTATCTACTGTCTTTATGTCACTGCATTTTTTACTGTTGTTTCTACTGTCTTTATGTCACTGCATTTTTTACTGATGTATCTACTGTCTTTATGTCACTGCATTTTTTACTGTTGTTTCTACTGTCTTTATGTCACTGCATTTTTTACTGTTGTATCTACTGTCTTTATGTCACTGCATTTTTTACTGTTGTATCTACTGTCTTTATGGTTTGGTTTTTTTTCTAAATGTTTTCTTTTACCAGTTGTTAGCTTTTCAATCAATGTCTAATTATTTGGGTATGCACTTGTGGGCATAATATAAATAAATAGGCCTAATTTATTACTATAATTATTATTAATACTATTTTAAATACTCACTATAAGTTGTTAATAATTTGGAAAGTGAATTACCATATCTTTAGTTTGTTTACATCATTACTCTTTTCTAACTAATTTTCTGTACATTTCTCCATCAGTGGTCCTGGCTATGGTAGTCCCTCATCTAGCCCTCTTCATTGCATTTATTGGTGCCTTCAGTTCCTCCGCCCTGGCTCTCATCTTCCCACCGCTTCTTCAAGAAATCTCGTCTTACTCCAAGGGCTACTCCAGCCTTAGCAGGATACTGCAAGTCATCCGTAATGTTTTCTTCATAGTATTTGGCTTTGTTGGGTTTGCATTTGGCACCTACGTTGCCCTAAAAGGAATCATTGAGGACTTTTGAGATAGCCTCGACTGATTGACGTACAAGGAACTTGTGGAGAGTTTGCGAAAGACAATCGTCACAAACATTTGTGGCATTTTGTTTGCTCAAGTCAGAAAACGATCATACATCTTGTTGTTAAATGCCACATTTTGCCTGCCAGGCCTGTATGCCTTGTTTTTGAATGGGCAAGGGCACTAAGGCATTTTCTCCTTGGTAAAGGGCACCCTATGAGGAAATTGTAAATTTGTACTGGATTCATGGTCAACAAGGGGCATGGAGGCAATCGCCTTCGTTGCATCCATGAAGTGTCAGGCCTGACCTGGTGTTTTTCATCTCCCCCCCCCCTACAAAAATAAAAAAATTAAAGATCAAACTGTAAAAGAAATGAGATAAAATAACCATATAAACGCCCCAAATTGCAGAGTTGTAGGGCTTTTAAAACCAATGAATTGGGCTTTATGCTCGCACGTTTTCAAGCTCGCAAGCTTTTGCGATTTGCGCTCAGAAGAAAATCCTCAACAGTCTATCACATCCCTAAAAACATATACCTCAGGATACAGCAAATAAACTGTATCTGCTAGTTTAATAGTGTTGACAGCCAATCTTATGAAATTCTTGCATCTTATAATATTGATCTAAATCATTGAAGCAGGTGTCTGTTCATTGGTATACAAGGTTTTCATCATTTCATGCGTTTAGGAAAGCTACTGAATCCAAAATTGGAGATTGATTTTTTTTACATTACTTTTGATAAACAGTTTGTATTTCTAGAACTGAACCAAAGTTATTTTTGATTTATTAAACAATAAAATGTGACTACACCTGTGTAAGACATGTGGTAAAAAAAGTGGCCTGTATGTCATTCATAATGTATGTAAAGTGTGCAAAATGCCCATTAATTCATTCAGAAATCCTGGACAAAACTTTGTACAACCGCTCAGATAATAACAGGACTAACTCTGCCCCCCTGCAAAAATGTGTAACCTCAATGCACTCGCCAAATCCTCAGAGAATGGGTGACTTTTGGGACGCTACATGTAGCTGGCAGCAGACTTACCAGGTAAATCCACTGTTCTCGGTTATGTGTGCTTGCTCAGTACTATGGAAACAGTGGAAATTGGCCGTTCAGTTGCCACCTGGCGTTCTAAAGACTCTCATTTACCCTTTAGTACAGTGGTAGTGGTAGACTGGGCCCCTGTCTTTTTATCTGCAAGGATAAAGACAGGTACTTTCTATTCAGGTTTCAGATCCAGTGATTTTATTGGAAACATGAAAGCATTAGATACACATGCTTTGATTTGTCGGGGTGATTTGGGTTACTTTCGGTCGTCTGCATGGTGTGTCCATGTGTATTATGTGTACATGTACATGCATGTGGATGTACTTGCATGTAGTGTTGGTGTAGAATTGGACTATGTTTTTCTATGTGAAATGAATGTAGGTGAAAGGTGAAGATACATGGGGTTATGGAGGCCACTCTCTGACGTCAGTTGTTCAGGCTATGGTAGTGGGAACCTTAAAAGAATTGTGATTGAAACGGTACTTAAGAAAATAATTGTCAGGAGGGTTGGAATTTTATAAACCCAATCTTTCCCACGTCCAATCGATGGCACTTAAATCATACTGGCGGAAGATATTACGCTTGTTGGTTCACACTTGCCGCTAGGACTATCTTTGTTATGGCTTTACGTAGGATCGTAGACAGTGAGACCCTTTCGCAATTGGCAGACACCAGGGACCAATTTCATAAATCCTGTAAGCACAAAAACTTGCTAAGCAAAGACTAAGAATTGCTAGGAAGAAACTATGAATAAGTAAACAGCAAATTTCTGCTAAACAGCTTCAATGAGATTTCGCAAGTTTATAATGTTGCGTGTAATTTACCATAGTATGAAAGTACAAATAATTTTCAATGTTTTTATTAGACTGTGCAATTTTTTCTGACTGAAGGACTATTAGATCATTTATCGTACAAGCAAGTAGTCCTACGTCTTTTTTTCTTTTCTTTATACAACATTTTCATTGTGATGAGATTAATCATTGTATATTTTCTTAAATGATCTTGAGTGGGATTTGAAACTTTGCACGGGGAAGTATAATTAGTTGAGTTTTGCAGGAGCTCCATGTGTGAATCTCTTGAAAAAGAACCGGTGGTTGACAACTCAATGTTTGGATCAGTTTGCTTGAGCTCTGTTGCTAGATGCTGCTTTTTAAGAGTCCTTCCATTGAGCCAAGCCGCAGAAAAAATTATTTCTTTTTCCATATTCACATTTTACTTCAAAGTTAATGTTTCTCAAAAAGCTTTATAAATACACATCATCACATGTTCTATATCAAAAAAATTCATTTCCAAATCCTATTATTTAAGAGTGTTTTTTATCTGTAACATGTTCATTGGAGTGGTCAAATTTGACAGGTTACATATGAGAAGCATAAGCCCCGCATAAAGTTAGTTGTCATTTCATTTGGAGCGCTTTTAAGCTTGATGTCTTTTTTAATCATTCTTTATCATAGAGCCATATAGCTCTATGGACTTTATTCACAAGTGTACGAAGTGTACCCAAGTGTGACGTCAGATGAAACTTTTAATCTTTCCCCTGCCTGACTGAGGGGGCGCTATACAAGGGGACTGTTAAAAAACAAGTGTGTCAGAATGTTGTTCGTGAAAACAGGTGTCCGAATGAGAAAGTTATGAAAGCTACATACACTCTCGCACAGTGCGCACGCCTTTTTATATTGGGTCTATGGACGGCGGAAGTGGATTCTTGGTGGTAAGTTTCGAACAAATTAATTGAAAAACCTTTAATTTATATTCTACTGAATGTTTGGTGTCGCTTTTGAAAGTTCTAAAACGGAAATTGCCCGAGTCGGCCAAATGCACTCGCATGCTTGCAGGAGAATGCAGGCCTGAAACTCAATTACTTCAGAATAAACTTTCAAAAACGCTTTACTATTTTGGTTGTATTGTTTCCTGCCAGCACAGACTGAGCAAAGCCCCCCCCCCCCCCCCGCGGCGCCCTACTGCTGGACGAAACTCGTCTTCATCTAGAAATATTATGGCAAAACTGTAATGAAGTCAGTCATGAATGGATATCGAGTTTCATCATGAAGCCGAACCGTTCTAGCCTTCGTTCTCATTTTAATTTAACCTACCATAATTTTTCAAAGTGTCGTCGACGTAGAAGTGGCCTCTCAAGTCATCCCGTAGACTTGTGGACAAGTCGTTAAATCGGCCCCACGCGCTGATCTAGTGGTCTCGCGAGATCACTGCTCTCGCGCGAACTGATGGCTCCCCGATTTCGACTCTAGACTTGTGGACAAGTCGTTAAATCGGCCCCACGCGCTGAGGTAGTGGTCTCGCGAGATCACTGCTCTCGCGCGAACGGATGGCTCCCCGATTTCGACTCCTCGTTAATGAGGAGTGAGGAGTCGAAATCGGGGAGCCATCAGTTTGCGCGAAAGCAGTGATCTCGCGAGACCACTATCTCAGCGCGTGCGGCCGATTTAACGACTTGTCCACAAGTTTAGTCATCCCGTAGACTTGATTTCAAGCCTGAAACTTATTTCAAGCATGAACTGCGGTTATTTCTCTGCAGCCATGCACGCAGAATTCCCCCGCAGATTTGCTATTTTATTTGCTGTTCAGCCAATAATGTAGGCTACGGCCGGCTATCAGCAGGACGACTATATTTCACGATCCCAGTGTTGGAACGAAGTGTAAGATGAAGCCCCGATTTGACCAAGGTTGTCAATTTGCTGGAACAACGCATGTTGTTCACTTTTTGCAAAGGTAAATGACACAGAAAAACAGGGCTTCCAAATTACACAAAAATACGTATAGACCGGCAGCCCAGAGCACTTTGGTTAAAGGAACGAGGTACCAATATTTGACTACGGGAACGTTTAGTGGATAACCTGACATAATCAGATATGGATGTCTGCCGGGGACCCCCCGCTGCATGTGGCGCATGGACCCCCAACAAAGAGGCAAAATAATGGGCTGAATCAAACATTCTAGGTACCACATGAAACCAAGTGGAAATGGTCATTACCATGATACTTAGTTAACAAAATCAACCGCCAGACAAATTTTCTGCTGCATTAGGCCTGCCAGACACCCCCTTCCCCAAATATTTAGTGTACAAACCTATGGGTTGAAAATTACCAGTTGTCAAATTACCTCAGATTTACATGAAACTTTGTTTAACTGTTCCACTATGGCTAAAATGAACACAAACCAAAAATTAAATCCATACTCCATGTCGTTTCTGAGATACAGCCTCTTACAATATACTAAAATCTCCCCCTTTTGGAGCTCCGCCCCCGGCCGACACCGCGCGTCGTGGTGGTATTCTTTCAAACGTTAAGTCCGTAATTTAATAACGACACCAGCTTTGCGGCTGAAAGGTGTATACTATTTAAGTTATGGCCCTTGAGTCATAATTTGGCTGCATTGGGCCTACCAGACACCCCCACCCCCGGGGTTCAACATCGGAGAAACGACCTAAAACCAAGTTGAAATTACCAAGGCCTTTTGCACTATTCTTAAAGCCATTGGACCCTTTCGGTACAGAAAAAAAAAAAAGTTCACAGATTTACAAATAACTTACAGGGTTTACAGAAGGTAGTGGTGAAATACTTTTCTTGAAATATTATCCCATGAAATGCTTTACTTTTTGAGAAAACAGTAAAACAATATCAATTCTCGTTAACAAGAATTACGGATTTATTTTAAACACATGTCATGACACGGCGAAAAGCGCGGATACAAGGGTGGGTTTTCTCCCGACTCCGATGACCGATTGAGCCTAAATTTTCACAGATTTGTTATTTGATATAGAAGTTGTGATACACGAAGTGTGGGCCTTGGACAATACTGTTTACCGAAAGGGTCCAATGGCTTTAACACAAGACATTATCAGGCACCGGACAAATGTTTTGCCCGGCAGACACCTCCCTTACCCGGGTTAAACAAAGGAATCACCTGAAACCAAGTAATGACCAAACACACTATTCTTTGACGTCCAGTATCAATCACCACCAGACGAACGTTTTGCTGCATTTGGCCCGGCAGACACAGCTCCCTTCCCCGGGTTAAACATCAGAGGAACCACTGAAACCAAGTTGAAATGTGACCAATACAATATTATTCTTAATACAAGTATCAACTGCCAGATATCAACTGCCAGACGAAAGTTTTGTTGCATTTGGCCCGGCAGACAACTCCCCCCCCCCGGGTTAAACATAAGAGGAACCCCCTGAAACCAAGTTGAAATGACCAATAACAATATTCTTAATACAAGTATCAACTGCCAGACAACAGTTTTGCTGCATTGGGCCCGGCAGACAACTCCCCTCCCCCTGGGTTAAACATCAGAGGAACCCCCTGAAACCAAGTTGAAATGACCAATAACAATATTCTTAGTATCAACTGCCAGAAAAAAGTTTGGCTGCATTGGGCCCGGTAGACAACTCCCCCCCCCCCGGGTTAAACGTCAAATGAACCACCTGAAACCAAGTTGAAAAGGCCAATAACAATATTCTTAATAAAAGTATCAACTGCCAGACGAAAGTTTTGCTGCATTGGGCCCGGCAGACAACCCCACTCCCCCGGTGTGGCGGTTTCAACTTTCCGCCGTGTTCAGTTTTCCGAATGACCAAATACGGTAACATAGCGTGATGCGACACCTGCGCGCAGCAACCGAAAGAAGTCAATACTAAATTCAGGTGGTTCCTTTGATGTTTACCCCGGGGGAGGGGAGGCATCTGTCGGTCCCAATGCAGCAAAACTGCTGTCTGGCAGTTGATACTTGTATTAAGATTATTGCTATTGGTCATTTCAACTTGGTTTCAGGTGGTTCCTTTGATGTTTAACCCGGGGAGGGTATATGTGTCTGTCGGGCCGCGCCCAATGCAGCAAAACATTGTCTGGCGGCTGATGTTGTCTTCTGTTAAGAACTGTGCATTAGGACTATTGGTAATTTCAATTTGGTTTTAGGTTGTTCCTCCGATGTTTTACCCCGGGGGTGGGGGGTGTCTGTCAGGCCCAGTGCAGCCAAATTATGAATCAAGGGCCACAACTTAAATAGCATACAATTTTTAGCCACACAGCTGGTGTCGTTATTAAATTACGGGCTCTTAACGTTTGAAAAGAATATCACCACGACGCGCGGTCGTTCGGGGGCGGAGCGCCAAAAGGGGGAGACTTTAGCATTTTTTAAGAGGCTGTATCTCGGAAACGATATGAAGTATGGATTTAGTTTTTGGTTTGTGTTCATTTTAGCCATAGTGGAACAGTTACACAAAGTTTCATGTAAATCTGAGGTAATTTGACAACTGGTGAATTTCAACCCATAGGTTTGTACACTAAATATTTGGGGGAGGGGGTGTCTGGCAGGCCTAATGCAGCAGACAATTTGTCTGGCGGTTGATATTTTTTACTAAGCATGATGTTAATGACCATTTCCACTTGATTTCATGTGGTACCTAGAATGTTTGATTCAGCCCATTATTTTGCCTCTTTGTTGGGGGTCCACGTGCTACACACAGCGGGGGGTCCCTGGCAGACATCCATATCTGACTATGTCAGGTTATCCACTAAATGTTCCTGTACTCAAATATTGGTACCTCGTTCCTTTAACCAAAGTGCTCTGGGCTGCCGCTCTAGTACCCCCTCTGGCTTCAGTACTATTCAAAATGTGCACACATTGTTTTGGTTTCGTTACGCTAATTACGGAGGGAGCCGCTACTTCCCTTGTATACATGTACTTTTATACACGCCATGACATGTACAATTTACATAACCGTGAAGGGTGATTGTGTCCAATAATACAGCGTTGGGGTTCAATGCCAAGTTCACATCGCATGCGTAGAGCCTTCCGTAAAACCGCAATAGTTTTCTTTTCGGTGGTTTATTTCATTAATTGTGTTTTATATGTTGATTTATTTTCAACCGACCATGATCTCCTACCCTAAATCTCGACACTTTGAGTACAACTGTTCGAGAAAACCATAATTTGTCTTCCCCCATGAGATGACGCACACCATGAGTTTATATTGTGATATTTATTGACACATAAATACAACACGGATTGTAGATGTGTTTGAGTGGGGTGATCCGGAGGGTGTGTGTTCGTTTACGAGTTTACTCATTGACGAATGCACACTAAACTGTAACCAAATATAAACATATGCCTCTACTCCCTTAACTTTGCTCTAGCACACCCACCTTTCGATCACTTAGCACCTTTTTGGAAAGTTGCTGAAAGTTTGCAATTAAAATGTTTTTTTTATTTATTTATTTTTTTTTTTACATTTAAAGGCAGTGGACACACTTGGTATTTACTAAAATTTAAAAATTGTAAGCACAAAAACTTACTTGGTAACAAGCAATGGAGAGAGCTGTTGATATAGTATAAAACATTGTTAGAAACGGCTCCCTCTCCAGTAACGGTTTTTTCGAGAAAGAAGTAATTTTCCACTAAAATATTTGAATTTGATTTCGGGACCTCAGAATTAGATTTCGAGGACCCGAACTCAAGCATATGATCGAAAGCACACAAGTTCGTGTAAAAAGAGTGTTTTTCTTCCATTATTATCTCTCAACTTCGACGACCAATTGAGTTATAAATTTCACAGGTTTGTTATTTTGTGCATAATGTTGAGACACACCAAGTTGCTGGTCTTTGACAATTGGCAAAGGTGTCCACTGTCCAGTGTCTTTAAGTACACATTTTGTAGTATGTTTATTACATTTAATGTTATTTTAGCAGTCATAATTTTGTTAAATATGTTTATTTATTTGTTAGAAATTATTTTTAGAAAAATAAATTTTGTTTTAGAAAGACGTATATATACCAAGAATACACATCGTGTTGTATTTGTAGATTATGTACATGTAAAATGCAAGCACACATTTCGTCGGTGTTTTCAAATAGAGAAATGTTCATCACACATAGTGTTTCGTGGAAATCGTTGTGTTTTCATTGGGGTTTATTTTCAAATTTGCTGGCGTGTCTTGACTTGCAAACTAATGTAAATGACACAGAAAACAATAGGGCTTCCAAAAATACACAAGCACTCTCTGTGGCTTCAGTATATTCAAATTGCGCACACATTGTTTTGGTTTCGTTAGGCTAATTACGGAGGGAGCCATATGAACATCATCATGTATAAACCAATCAATGCACATTGTTGTATAAAACACATGCTGTCTCATTAGCATATCCATCGTGTACATGTATGGGGCGCCGTCTGTTAATTAATTGTTTGGTACTTTTAAGGCATGTTTTTACCATGGTTTATAGCAATTAGATGTAAACCATAGAAAGTGTTGCCAAATCCTTTTTATGGTTTACATACCAGTAGTATTTTTTTGGTGTAAGTTTATGGTTTACAAACCATGAACATGCAACAAACATTTGTAAATCATGGTTCATAAACCATGGAAACTTTACGCATCTTTAAAACATGGTTTATAAACCAGAAAAATTAAGCATCAAATTCATGGTGTACAAATCATGGTTTATAAACCATGAAAATTGGGTCATCTTAAAAACATGGTTTATAAACCATAAAAATTGAAGCATGAAAATCATGGTTTATAAACCATAAAAATAGGAGCACGAAAATCATGGTTTAAAAATTATGGTTTATAAACCATAAAAATTGAGGCATTTAAAAAACATGGTTTATAAACCATGAAAATTTAAACATGAAAATCATGGTTTACAAATCATGGTTTATAAACCATGAAAATCGTAGCATGAATAACGTGGTTTACAAATCATGGTTTATAAACCATGAAAATTGAAACGTGAAACTCATGGTTTATAAACCATGAAATCGGAGGCATTGTAAAAACATGGTATGTAAACCATGAAAACTGAAGCATCAAATTCATGGTTTATAAACCATGAAAATTGAGGCATCAAATATGGTTTACAAATCATGGTTTATAAACCATAAAAATATGTGCACTCACAAATCATGGTTTACAAACCATAAAAAACCGCTAAACAATAAATTGACAACCGGCACGTAAACGTGCCGTTTGTCAATTAATTCAACCCGCCGTGTACATGTCTCGCCCGGTACGTGGGGGTGTGTGTACGGTTGCCCACTGCTGACTGTTGCATAAGGCTCGTGAATAACGCCAGAGACCGGGCTCTAAAATTGTAAAACATGCGTGTAGTTTAACCTCTGACCTCTGTCATTTCCAGTATAGATATGCAGTCAAATTCTATTGCGGACTTGAGAGCAGTGACTATTTGGGCATCTATGCACGTCACTGCACGTGCATTGTATCCAATGGGAATCACTGGATCTAGCGGCAGCGACGGATAAAGACAGGGGCCCAGTCTAGATTGCAGCAAGAATGATCAGCAAGAATGCTTGGGGTAGGAGGTTGAACACAATTAACCCACGTTCAGTTTTTATGGTTTATAAACCATGATTTGTGCACATTTTTTATGGTTTATAAACCATGATTTGTGGGTGCACATTTTTTTATGGTTTATAAACCATGATTTGTAAACTACATTGATGCCTCAATTTTCATGGTTTATAAACCATGAATTTGATGCTTCAGTTTTCATGGTTTACAAACCATGTTTTTACAATGCCTCCGATTTCATGGTTTATAAACCATGAGTTTCAATTTTCAATTTTCATGGATAATAAACCATGTTTTCAAGATGCCTCAACTTTCATGGTTTATAAACCATGATTTGTAAACCACGTTTTTCATGCTACGATTTTTATGGTTTATAAACCATGATTTGTAAACCATGATTTTCATGTTTCAATTTTCATGGTTTATAAACCATGTTTTTTAAATGCCTCAATTTTTATGGTTTATAAACCATAATTTTTAAACCATGATTTTCGTGCTCCCATTTTTATGGTTATAAACCATGATTTTCATGCTTCAATTTTTATGGTTTATAAACCATGTTTTTAAGACGACCCAATTTTCATGGTTTATAAACCATGATTTGTAAACCATGAATTTGATGCTTAATTTTTTCTGGTTTATAAACCATGTTTTAAAGATGCGTAAAGTTTCCATGGTTTATGAACCATGATTTACAAATGTTTGTTGCATGTTCATGGTTTGTAAACCATAAACTTACACACATCAAATACTACTGGTATGTAAACCATAAAAAGGATTTGGCAACACTTTCTATGGTTTACATCTAATTGCTATAAACCATGGTAAAAACATGCCTTAAAAGTGCCAAACAATTCATTGACAGACGGCGCCCCATATACATGTAGGGCTACTTGTACTTTGTACATGTACTTGCCCCATAGAGCTATATAAAAGAACAGCTCTATGACTTGCCCATGACAAACAAGTACAATTTACATAACCGTGAAGAGTGATTGTGTCCAACAATACAGCGTTGGGGTTCAATGCCAAGGTCACATCGCATGCGTAGAGCCTTCCGTAAAACCGCAATATTTTTCTTTTCGGTGGTTTATTTAATTAATTGTGTTTTGTATGTTGACTTTTTTTCAACCGACCATGATCTCCTACCCTAAATCTCGACACTTTGAGTACAATTTTGTGATTCTGTTCATAACTTATAATCTGCCATGAGATAACGCACACCATGAGTTTATATTGTGATATTTATTGACACATAAATACAACACGGATTGTAGATGTGTTTGAGTGGGGTGATCCGGAGGGTGTGTGTTCGTTTACGAGTTTACTCATTGACGAATGCACACTTATTACTGTACTCAACCACACTAATACATCTATACGATTCTAAATTTAAATCAAACACTTTGCTCTAGCACACCCACCTTTCCATCACTTTGCAAACTTTTTGGAAGTTGCTGAAAATTTGCAAATATTAATATTAAAGGTACTTGGATACTATTAGTAGTTACTCAAAATAATTGTTAGCGATCAATGGAGAGATGTTGAAAGTATAAAACATTGTGAGAAACGGCTCCCTCTGAAGTAAAGTCGTTTTCGAGAAAGATGTTATTTCTCACTAAAATATTTGAATTTGATTTCGAGGTCCCGAAATCAAGCATCTTAAAGCACACAACTTCGTGTGACAACGGGTGTTTTTTTCTTTCATTAATATCTCGCGACGACCGATCGAGTAATAATTTTCACAGATTGACTTTTATTTGATGCATATGTTGAGATACACCAATGAGAAGACTGGTCTTTGACAATTACCCAAGGTGTCCAGCGTTTTTACACACTTTTTAATATGTTTATTACTTAGTATGCTATTTAAGCAGGCATGTTATAAATTATTTTTAGAAAACAAAATTGTTCTAGAGTGACGTAAACCAGGACTACACATTATGTTGTAGATTATGTATACATGTTAATGCAAGCACACATTTCGGTGTTTTCAAAAAGCCATTCATCACCAAATAGTGATTCCGTGGAAGTTGTTTTGTTTTCTTTTGGGTTTATGGGGGTCAAGCAATGAGTGTGTAATGTGTGCACAATGTGAGGGTTATGTGCTTGAACTTGAGGAGACTTGAGAAATAAACTTTTTGTGATCAAACCATGAGATGTATTTTGCGCGTGGATCCGTGTAAAACAAATGGTGGCAATGTGTGTGTTGGGGGGGGGGGGGGGTAGGCCTACATAAATTAATTCTATTAATCTTGTTATTTGCCCTCGGGGGAAACCTCTCAGTTAAACACTGTTTTTTAGAGGTGCCCAGCAACTACAGGCACAGTCAACATTTAGAAATTGAATTCATATAAAAAATATATATTTATAAAAAAAACTAATTGGTTAAGAGCATTATTAAAAAATAGAAACGCCGCAAACATTTAAATGAAGACTACGGACATATATACGACAACAGCACACAATCTTTACAAAATAAACAACAAAGAGAAAGGTTACAAATCTGGGCCAGCCACGAAAAGTACCACATGCCCCATTTAAAATTCGAATGTACAGCACTTTTAAACTTCCTTGTAGGATTCCACAGGATTCTTTAGTGTATTAAAGCCATTATACACTTTCGGTAAA
This sequence comes from Asterias amurensis, assembly GCF_032118995.1. Taxonomy (NCBI): domain Eukaryota; kingdom Metazoa; phylum Echinodermata; class Asteroidea; order Forcipulatida; family Asteriidae; genus Asterias; species Asterias amurensis. The sequence continues at coordinate 7,913,160 of NC_092651.1, forward strand.
CAGTATTGCCAAAGTCCCACACTTCGTGTATCACGACTTATATATAAAATAACAAACCTGTGAAAATTTAGGCTCAATCACAGTCATCGGAGCAGGGAGAAAATAACGGGAAAACCCACTCTTGTTTCCGCACGTTTCGCCGTGTCATGACATGTGTTTACTATAAATCCGTAATTCTCGTTGTCGAGAATTGATAATTGTTTTAATGTTTTCTAAAAAAGTAAAGCATTTCATGGAGTAATATTTCAAGAGAAGTCTTTCACCATTACCTTCTCCATGCCTTCTGTAAAACCCTGTAAATTATTTGTAAATCTGTGAACTTTTTTGTTTTTGTCTGTACCGAAAGTGTATAATGGCTTTAGGGGGAGTTGATTTAATGAATAGATCTTTAAGACTTTAATAAAGAAAGACTCTGATAAGGTCGATAGTTCAGGCCGTTAACTATTTTGAGGGGGAATTAACCATTTAGGGTGTCCTTTCAGTTGGTAATAGTTGCAACATCTAGCACATTTTGTCGCCTTTGAAATTGCTCTCTGGTGTATTCTCATAAGAGAAAAACGACACATTGTTTGTGCATTCTCAGCCATTAACGGAGCTCTGAAAAACTGTTTTGTTGTCTGGATCGTCAGATTGGGAAGAAGTTTGTCACTCATAGGACTCTCGGCCGGCGGATTAGCAGAGAGTAATTGAAAAGATGTTTTGTAGTCTGAATTGTAGGAATTACAGGGGTTCGCGAAGAGAGGTTAATGATGTCACTTAAGTGTTTGATACTGATGGTGCTACATCTATACGTCTGAAAAAATGTCCAATGTTTCAAGAGTTCACGTGTCCGCCGAGGAGCGGAGACTAGCGATGATGGGGGTATCATGCTGTGAATGGCGCTCAGTTTGGACGTATTGTCAGATATATACTAGCCAATTGCGACCCGGACGGACCCATTGCAGAGATATATTTGCATCGAGATAACGAAAGGTTGCGGCGAAGAGTTCGAGACATCATCAAGCGTGATTTAAACAGGTGAGAATAATATGACTTTGAATCTGTATCTCAAATGCATCAGGTTCGAGATTTCTACCTCCATCATGGAGTCCATGGTTCGAGGTAGCCATAATGCACCATACTGTCAGACACTTCGTATATACCTTACACTTCGTACCTTCGGGACACTTGTCCTTTCCGGAAATGTTTTCCTTTCTGGAGTGGTGTCTTTCACAACACATAAATTTAAATAATTATCGGCTAAATGCACAAGCTTGCTCAGGTAACCATGACCGTAATCAAGCTTTGCTTCTTTATGGGTCCCCCACTGTTTCATGAATGTCCATGCTTTATTATTCATTTAATGTAATCTTATCTATCAAACATCTACTTATTTCTTAATTTCCAACTTACATTGCCTGTGATTTGATATTGATTGTGATTTTGATACTGTGGAAATAAACTGATCACTTTCGTACCATAACCATTGGTCACTTTGTACTGTGGGCAGAATACGAAGTGACTATCGGCTGAGTCACTTCGTACCGCCAGCCGAGTCACGTTGTACCTTCCTTAAAATGTTTATTCCTTAAAAAAGTTATTGTTCGTTGAGATACATATAATAATCTTGTTTATTATGTGAATGTCTTTTTCTAATGTGAAATTAATAGTTTTTATAAGTTAATGTCCGCCAAGGACAACATCAATCGCCCATAATTATTGTTTATAAATATTTTAAAATCAATATTTTAAAATCAAAACAAAGCAGTCGTCGAAATGGCTCCTTGGTCCCAACAAAATAACAATAATTGGTTTGATTCGTTTTTATTTCATAATCATCCGATCACTAAAGCATAAATTAATCATAAACGATGCAGAAATTACAATTTAGTACGAGGTAAATAACGATGTGAGTCTTGTAAGAAGGTAGGGAGTGTCTTGTAACAAGGTAGGGGGTGTCTTGTAAGAAGGTACGAAGTGTCTTGTACGAAGGTACGAAGTGTCTTGTCAGAAGAACGATATTTTTATTCATAATTTTACCTATTATATCCTATAGAGTCTTCCCATGTTAATGCAATCAGACGTCCCCGTTTGACCCCGTGGTCGCACCCCAAAACTGCTTGAAATTAAATAAAGGTAACGTTTCGACATAAAGCCCCCCCCCCCCATAAAAAAAGAAAAACAAAAACACGTTTAGCGTCCTGCTTTTTATAGTTGGCCGCCCGACATGTTTTTAAAACCAACCGGCTGAGCTACCCCCCCCCCCCAAAAAAAAAAAAAAAAAGATTGTCAAAATTTATTTGTGTTTTTTTGAAGAAGAAAATAAAATCTTTTTTATTATAAACTAACCCCAAAATCAATACGGAAGCGGGTGGGACGCTCAACATTGTTTTTGTTTCCTATTTTAATAGCATCAGCTCAGATGAATGTTATAGTGCTTTCGGCGCTGGTTCCCATCTTAAGTCAATTGCAATCTTTTGTAAATTTCAAATTCAATTTCCAGAATGATCCTATTGACAAATTTTATGTCTATAATCAACAACATTCATTTTGTTGTCATCAATGTGTCGGCTAATTGGTCAGAGAGAAAGAGAAATGCGCTGGATGCCACCTATGAATTTTGCACCAGCTGCAACAGGCCATCAACCCCTCACACGAGCTGCAAGACCAGTGTCTCAACCCTCACATCCATTTCTCCAGCCAGCCGCACCAGAGCGCCACTCCTTCCAGTCGCACGACCACTCCTGCCTCAACCCTTCCAGCCAGCCGCACCAGAGTAGAAACCCCTCCTAGCAACCGCACCAGAGCACAAACCCCTCCTAGCAACCCCACCAGAGTATCAAAGCCTTCAGCCAGCCGCACCAGAGCACAAACCCCTCCTAGCAACCGCACCAGAGCAGAAACCCCTCCTAGCAACCCCACCAGAGTATCAAAGCCTTCAGCCAGCCGCACCAGAGTACAAACCCCTCCTAGCAACCGCACCAGAGCACAAACCCCTCCTAGCAACCCCACCAGAGTATCAAAGCCTTCCAGCCAGCCGCACCAGAGCACAAACCCCTCCTAGCAACCGCACCAGAGCACAAACCCCTCCTAGCAACCCCCACCAGAGTATCAAAGCCTTCAGCCAGCCGCACCAGAGCACAAACCCCCTCCTAGCAACCGCACCAGAGCACAAACCCCTCCTAGCAACCCCACCAGAGTATCAAAGCCTTCAGCCAGCCGCACCAGAGCACAAACCCCTCCTAGCAACCGCACCAGAGCACAAACCCCTCCTAGCAACCCCCACCCAGAGTATCAAAGCCTCCAGCCAGCCGCACCAGAGCACAAACCCCTCCTAGCAACCGCACCAGAGCAGAAACCCCTCCTAGCAACCCCACCAGAGTATCAAAGCCTTCAGCCAGCCGCACCAGAGCACAAACCCCTCCTAGCAACCGCACCAGAGCAGAAACCCCTCCTAGCAACCCCACCAGAGTATCAAAGCCTTCAGCCAGCCGCACCAGAGCACAAACCCCTCCTAGCAACCGCACCAGAGCACAAACCCCTCCTAGCAACCCCACCAGAGTATCAAAGCCTCCAGCCAGCCGCACCAGAGCACAAACCCCTCCTAGCTACCGCACCAGAGCACAAACCCCTTCCTAGCAACCCCACCAGAGTATCAAAGCCTCCAGCCAGCCGCACCAGAGCACAAACCCCTCCTAGCAACCGCACCAGAGCACAAACCCCTCCTAGCAACCCCACCAGAGTATCAAAGCCTCCAGCCAGCCGCACCAGAGCACAAACCCCTCCTAGCTACCGCACCAGAGCAGAAACCCCTCCTAGCAACCCCCACCAGAGTATCAAAGCCTCCAGCCAGCCGCACCAGAGCACAAACCCCTCCTAGCTACCGCACCAGAGCAGAAACCCCTCCTAGCAACCCCACCAGAGTATCAAAGCCTTCAGCCAGCCGCACCAGAGCACAAACCCCTCCTAGCAACCGCACCAGAGCACAAACCCCTCCTAGCAACCCCACCAGAGTATCAAAGCCTCCAGCCAGCCGCACCAGAGCACAAACCCCTCCTAGCTACCGCACCAGAGCAGAAACCCCTCCTAGCAACCCCACCAGAGTATCAAAGCCTCCAGCCAGCTGCACCAGAGCACAAACCCCCTCCTAGCAACCCCACCAGAGTATCAAAGCCTCCAGCCAGCCGCACCAGAGCACAAACCCCTCCTAGCAACCGCACCAGAGCAGAAACCCCTCCTAGCAACCCCACCAGAGTATCAAAGCCTCCAGCCAGCCGCACCAGAGCACCAGCCCCTTCTAGCTACCGCACCAGAGCAGAAACCCCTCCTAGCAACCCCACCAGAGTATCAAAGCCTCCAGCCAGCCGCACCAGAGCACAAACCCCTCCTAGCAACCGCACCAGAGCAGAAACCCCTCCTAGCAACCCCACCAGAGTATCAAAGCCTCCAGCCAGCCGCTACCAGAGCACAAACCCCTCCTAGCTACCGCACCAGAGCAGAAACCCCTCCTAACAACCCCACCAGAGTATCAAAGCCTCCAGCCAGCCGCACCAGAGCACAAAGCAACCGCACCAGAGCAGAAACCCCTCCTAGCAACCCCACCAGAGTATCAAAGCCTCCAGCCAGCTGCACCAGAGCACAAACCCCTCCTAGCAACCCCACCAGAGTATCAAAGCCTCCAGCCAGCCGCACCAGAGCACAAACCCCTCCTAGCTACCGCACCAGAGCAGAAACCCCTCCTAGCAACCCCACCAGAGTATCAAAGCCTCCAGCCAGCCGCACCAGAGCACCAGCCCCTTCTAGCTACCGCACCAGAGCAGAAACCCCTCCTAGCAACCCCACCAGAGTATCAAAGCCTCCAGCCAGCCGCACCAGAGCACAAACCCCTCCTAGCAACCGCACCAGAGCAGAAACCCCTCCTAGCAACCCCACCAGAGTATCAAAGCCTCCAGCCAGCCGCACCAGAGCACCAGCCCCTTCTAGCTACCGCACCAGAGCAGAAACCCCTCCTAGCAACCCCACCAGAGTATCAAAGCCTCCAGCCAGCCGCACCAGAGCACAAACCCCTCCTAGCAACCGCACCAGAGCAGAAACCCCTCCTAGCAACCCCACCAGAGTATCAAAGCCTTCAGCCAGCCGCACCAGAGCACAAACCCCTCCTAGCAACCGCACCAGAGCACAAACCCCTCCTAGCAACCGCACCAGAGCACAAACCCCTCCTAGCAACCCCACCAGAGTATCAAAGCCTTCAGCCAGCCGCACCAGAGCACAAACCCCTCCTAGCAACCGCACCAGAGCAGAAACCCCTCCTAGCAACCCCACCAGAGTATCAAAGCCTTCAGCCAGCCGCACCAGAGCACAAACCCCTTCTAGCAACCGCACCAGAGCAGAAACCCCTCCTAGCAACCCCACCAGAGTATCAAAGCCTTCAGCCAGCCGCACCAGAGCACAAACCCCTCCTAGCAACCGCACCAGAGCACAAACCCCTCCTAGCAACCCCACCAGAGTATCAAAGCCTCCAGCCAGCCGCACCAGAGCACAAACCCCTCCTAGCTACCGCACCAGAGCAGAAACCCCTCCTAGCAACCCCACCAGAGTATCAAAGCCTCCAGCCAGCTGCACCAGAGCACAAACCCCTCCTAGCAACCCCACCAGAGTATCAAAGCCTCCAGCCAGCCGCACCAGAGCACAAACCCCTCCTAGCAACCGCACCAGAGCAGAAACCCCTCCTAGCAACCCCACCAGAGTATCAAAGCCTCCAGCCAGCCGCACCAGAGCACCAGCCCCTTCTAGCTACCGCACCAGAGCAGAAACCCCTCCTAGCAACCCCACCAGAGTATCAAAGCCTCCAGCCAGCCGCACCAGAGCACAAACCCCTCCTAGCTACCGCACCAGAGCAGAAACCCCTCCTAGCAACCCCACCAGAGTATCAAAGCCTCCAGCCAGCCGCACCAGAGCACAAACCCCTCCTAGCTACCGCACCAGAGCAGAAACCCCTCCTAGCAACCCCACCAGAGTATCAAAGCCTCCAGCCAGCTGCACCAGAGCACAAACCCCTCCTAGCAACCCCACCAGAGTATCAAAGCCTCCAGCCAGCCGCACCAGAGCACAAACCCCTCCTAGCTACCGCACCAGAGCAGAAACCCCTCCTAGCAACCCCACCAGAGTATCAAAGCCTCCAGCCAGCCGCACCAGAGCACAAACCCCTCCTAGCTACCGCACCAGAGCAGAAACCCCTCCTAGCAACCCCACCAGAGTATCAAAGCCTCCAGCCAGCCGCACCAGAGCACCAGCCCCTTCTAGCTACCGCACCAGAGCAGAAACCCCTCCTAGCAACCCCACCAGAGTATCAAAGCCTCCAGCCAGCCGCACCAGAGCACAAACCCCTCCTAGCAACCGCACCAGAGCAGAAACCCCTCCTAGCAACCCCACCAGAGTATCAAAGCCTCCAGCCAGCCGCACCAGAGCACAAACCCCTCCAGCCAGCCGCACCAGAGCACCAGCCCCTTCTAGCTACCGCACCAGAGCACAAACCCCTCCTAGCAACCCCACCAGAGTATCAAAGCCTCCAGCCAGCCGCACCAGAGCACAAACCCCTCCTAGCAACCGCACCAGAGCAGAAACCCCTCCTAGCAACCCCACCAGAGTATCAAAGCCTCCAGCCAGCCGAACCAGAGCACAAACCCCTCCTAGCAACCGCACCAGAGCAGAAACCCCTCCTAGCAACCCCACCAGAGTATCAAAGCCTCCAGCCAGCCGCACCAGAGCACAAACCCCTCCTAGCAACCGCACCAGAGCAGAAACCCCTCCTAGCAACCCCACCAGAGTATCAAAGCCTCCAGCCAGCCGCACCAGAGCACCAGCCCCTTCTAGCTACCGCACCAGAGCAGAAACCCCTCCTATAGCAACCCCACCAGAGTATCAAAGCCTCCAGCCAGCCGCACCAGAGCACAAACCCCTCCTAGCTACCGCACCAGAGCAGAAACCCCTCCTAGCAACCCCACCAGAGTATCAAAGCCTCCAGCCAGCCGCACCAGAGCACCAGCCCCTTCTAGCAACCGCACCAGAGCAGAAACCCCTCCTAGCAACCCCACCAGAGTATCAAAGCCTCCAGCCAGCCGCACCAGAGCACAAACCCCTCCTAGCAACCGCACCAGAGCAGAAACCCCTCCTAGCAACCCCACCAGAGTATCAAAGCCTCCAGCCAGCCGCACCAGAGCACCAGCCCCTTCTAGCTACCGCACCAGAGCAGAAACCCCTCCTATAGCAACCCCACCAGAGTATCAAAGCCTCCAGCCAGCCGCACCAGAGCACAAACCCCTCCTAGCTACCGCACCAGAGCAGAAACCCCTCCTAGCAACCCCACCAGAGTATCAAAGCCTCCAGCCAGCCGCACCAGAGCACCAGCCCCTTCTAGCAACCCCACCAGAGTATCAAAGCCTCCAGCCAGCCGCACCAGAGCACCAGCCCCTTCTAGCTACCGCACCAGAGCAGAAACCCCTCCTAGCAACCCCACCAGAGTATCAAAGCCTCCAGCCAGCTGCACCAGAGCACCAGCCCCTTCTAGCTACCGCACCAGAGCAGAAACCCCTCCTAGCAACCCCACCAGAGTATCAAAGCCTCCAGCCAGCCGCACCAGAGCACCAGCCCCTTCTAGCTACCGCACCAGAGCAGAAACCCCTCCTAGCAACCCCACCAGAGTATCAAAGCCTCCAGCCAGCCGCACCAGAGCACCAGCCCCTTCTAGCAACCCCACCAGAGTATCAAAGCCTCCAGCCAGCCGCACCAGAGCACCAGCCCCTTCTAGCTACCGCACCAGAGCAGAAACCCCTCCTAGCAACCCCACCAGAGTATCAAAGCCTCCAGCCAGCTGCACCAGAGCACCAGCCCCTTCTAGCTACCGCACCAGAGCAGAAACCCCTCCTAGCAACCCCACCAGAGTATCAAAGCCTCCAGCCAGCCGCACCAGAGCACAAACCCCTCCTAGCAACCGCACCAGAGCAGAAACCCCTCCTAGCAACCCCACCAGAGTATCAAAGCCTCCAGCCAGCCGCACCAGAGCACAAACCCCTCCTAGCAACCGCACCAGAGCAGAAACCCCTCCTAGCAACCCCACCAGAGTATCAAAGCCTCCAGCCAGCCGCACCAGAGCACCAGCCCCTTCTAGCTACCGCACCAGAGCAGAAACCCCTCCTATAGCAACCCCACCAGAGTATCAAAGCCTCCAGCCAGCCGCACCAGAGCACAAACCCCTCCTAGCTACCGCACCAGAGCAGAAACCCCTCCTAGCAACCCCACCCGCATATCAGCAACGTCCACCACCATACTAGCTACAGCCATTACCGCATAAGCCAAAGCCATTACCACACTAGTAACAGCCATTGCAACATTAGCCACAGAGAGAAAGTGGTCTTTTTTGAGAAAGGGGTCATTTTTCACTCAAACAATATAATACCTAAATGGCTTTTTATTATGCATCTGAAAGCACACAAAACTATACACCAATGGTGTTTTTTCTTTCACTATTCTATGGCAAATCCGATGGCCAATTGAGCTGAAATGTTCACAAGATTGTTATTTTTATGCGTTCTGGGATATGTTCACAATATTGTTATTTTTATGCGTTCTGGGATACACCAATGGAGAATACTAGTCTTTGACAATTATTACCGAACGTGTCCAGGGGGTCGATTTCACAAAGAGATATCAAAAACGTATGGATAGTCCTAAGTTAGGACGAGTAACTCGAAATAAGACTAGTCCCAACTCTTTGTAAAATCCACCCCAGTGCTTTTAATTAGCTTGTATACAATCATGTACAGTGTGTATATACATGTATTTATATAAACAAATTATTTTATTTTTATGTTTTTAATTTACGCATTTGTATTATTTTATAGTAAAGCTGCTTTCGTTCTGTTTTATTTTAAACCCATGGGTCTACTGTGCATTTTGATGTAGGCCCTAAATGAACAAATAAAAAGCTATAAGTCAACTTTTGTTTTGTCGATCTTTGAATCTTTGTAATGATTCGTAAACAAAATTAACCAAGGTTTAGACTTAATGCTTATCTTTGAACACGCTAAGAATGTTAATTGGGTTTACTGTCAAACTCACTGGTCGAGTTGGTCCACTGGTACATCCCTTCCGGAGTCGGAGATTCCCTGTTTGATCCCCGGGCGGGCTTCACAACATGACGTCATTTTTGTGCGAAAAAAAGTTGGAAATCCCTTTAAAGTATTGCTTGATTCCGGGACCTCAAATTCTACATCTGAGGTCTAGAAATTAAATTCGTGTAAACTTACGTCTTCCCCGAAAACCATGTTACTTCAGAGGAAGCAGTTTCTCCAAATGTTTTAAACCATCAACAGCTCTCCATTGCTTATTAACAAGTAAGTTTTTATGCTAACAATTAGTTAAAGTGATACCGATAGTGTCCAGTGCCTTGAACATGATGGGCCTGTGGTATGTTCTTGTGGGGTATGGTTGGGCGGTCCTCCACTTTAAAGACACGGGACACTATTGGTAATTATCAGAGACCAGTCTTCTTACTTGGTGCATCTCATCATATGCATAAAATAACAAACCTGTGAAAATTTGAGCTCAATTGGTCGTCGAAGTTGCGAGATAATAATGAAAGAAAAACACCCTAATCACTCACACGAAGTTGTGTGCTTTCATGCTCGATTTCGTGACCTCAAATTCTAATTCTGAGGCCTCGAAATCCAATTCGTGGAAAATTACTTCTTCCTCGAAAACTACATTTTTCAGAGTGAGCCGTTTCTCATAATATTTTATACTATCAACAGATCTTCCTTGCTTGTTACCAAGTAAGTTTTTATGCTAACAATTAGTTTAAGTGATACCAATAGTGTCCAGTGCCCTTGAACATGATGGGCCTGTGGTATGTTCTTGTGGGGTATGGTGGGGTGGGGCGGGGCGGTCATCTACTTGAAACAATACAACAACACGACAACATTTTCAATTTAAAGGATACAATTCATGCAGTACTTGTTTTAATAGCAACAGCACATAATAACAGCACATCACATAATACGATCATTATATAGGCCGAAAGTCAGTACAATGGATTGCCATACATAGTCGTGACTACAACAAATTACATTGTACAATTACCGAGATAGATGATACTCTCATGGGGTGTTTTGAATTTGACTCAAATTTGATCAAATTGTCTGGATCTGGGCCAATTTGACCCAGATGTTTTTAGAGTGTAGTGATGTGTGATACTTAAAGGATTCGGGTACTTTTTGTAACACAAAACAGAATGTCCACAGATTTACATTAAACTTCCACCATTTGAAGATAATGACAGTAGAAAGCGTACCTTGAAATATTACTTGTTGAGGTGCTGTAGTTTTGGGGAAATTAGTAAAACAATGTCACGAAAACGTTTATTTCATGCTAAAATAATTTTCGTCTCATGATCACTGAGACGAAAATTATGTTCATGACCCTGTTTTACTCACTTTTAAAAACTACAGCCCCTCAGCACGTAGTATTTTCAGGGAAGCTTTCTACTATCATTATTTTCAAACCGTGTGAGTTCAAATCTGTGACATTGGTTTTTTTTTTTGTCCTACAAAAGTTACTGGACCCTTTAATCCAGGATCACTCACATTAACTATAAATGTTATATAAACTCCATTGAATGTTCAGGTCATCGGTTTATTTTATTATCTTTCAGCAATTAGCAAAGCTCACTAGAACTACAATATTTTGATGTTAACGTCCTCTGCACAGCACTATAGAAAATTCAACATCTGAAACTGCTACTCATCATAGACTTTGTTTGCCTGCTGGTCATAATAAACCTGAGTTTCCTAAATGGAAATTAGAGCTGCAAATTGTTTGTCAATTTTTCGAGTTTTTGCATGATAATAACGCTCAAAACTTTGAGGCATTCATAGACCTTTCTAATGCAACGTCACAGCTCGAGTTTTTGCAATCAATACAAAGCCATCAATGCAAAACAAATCCAGTTTGTTTACAAAGTAATAACAACATGTTGGAAACAAAACAAAACAACCAGTTATGGAATGTATTTTAATTGACTTGGAAGCTTACAGAAAATGTTGGATTTGGTTTAATGGTATGCAGTCGTCCTTGCCAACCAGCGCGTTTTGTTTATGGAAAGTTGAACTCCACCTGCAGTTGAACTGTTTCTGTTTCCAAGTTGGAGATCAGTGGTGATGCTGTGTAAAGAGAAAAGAAATACAACATTCTGCTTTTTAACAATTGAATAAATAACCATTGGTTCCAGTTATAAGGGCCCTTGGCTACTATTAAACACCATGGTGATCGATTCTTTGAACAGTGTTAAATGCAATGGAAATGGAAGGGGGTACATTAGCAATGGGAGACCTTGGGACGCTACGTGGCAGCAGACTTACACGGTAAATTTTCACTGTTGTAGTTCTGAGCATGCGCACGTTAAAGGAAACAACGGATTTACATGGTAAGTCTGCTGCCACCTAGCGTCCTAAAATGGTTTTAACAGTACACGACGTGCTTCCCCAGAGAGTTTTATCCTTGCGAATAAAGACAGGTACCTGCTACCATGCTGCTAGGTCCAGTGTTTTCATTGGATAATATGACCATTCGATAAATGCAGTGACCAAAAGCTACCGCACCTTGGTTGGTTTTGATTGGGTCTGAGGTTACCTCGGACGACCAATCGAAACACAGAAATGGAAAGGTTACTTTCGGTCGTCTGCATGTGTGTCCACGTATGTGTATTGTACACAGTACATGCATGTGCATGTACTTGCAATATTGTAAAGTTTGTGCAGAATTTGATCAAAGATATTTGGGTGCGTTCGTTTAGCTTCCCCGGGTCGACCCCGGTGTGTGGCGTTTTCTTTTTCCAGGACGAACGTGTGCAGATAATTACCCACGTTTGTCCTGGAAAAAACCCGCCACACATGGGGGTCGACCTAGGGAAGCTAAACGAACGCACCCTTTATGTGAAATGAATTTAGGTCAAAGGTGAATGTACAGACGCACGCCGGCTGGAGGCCGGCCGGTCTCTGGCGTTATTCACGAGCCTCGAAGTGTGACGTCAGATGTTCAGGCTACAGAGAGGTTTCTTTTGCGAGTCCTTTAGTAGGAGGGGTGATGGGTTCAGACTTTTACTTTCGTAAGGTCTTTAGATTGCAAGACTATATTGAACAAGTTTTTTTTCCATTATAAGGGCCTTTATGAATTGGTCATCTCCTCCCTAGATAGTTATTTTCTGATTATGCTCAGTTTATAAAAAAGAATGAAAACTAACCTTAGCAGTGGTGATGTCCAAGCTAACCTCGGCAGTTTGTATTTTCAACACAGCTTGTCAAGAGTTCCCCGTACAGCGGAGAGATGAAGACCAGGGAATAATATACGTTCCGTTCCTTTTTGGGGTTGATGAACTGGGCACAGATGAATTTAGCATCTTGACAGGTATGGCCGGTCAAGTCAAAGCCATAGCTGACGTCGTTGAAGACGACTTTACCCTCCATTTCCGAAGAAGGCCGTTCTCTTTCAGGCAAAGCTTTCTGCATGACGGTGCCAGACAGCTCGTTCTGCCCGTTTTCACTGCTAGACATCCACACCCTCACTGTCCACACCCCTCGATCGTGTTTATACCATGGAATTGCCTCCGAATACTTCACTTTCAGCTGCAGAGCAATCTCATTTGCTTTGCCTTGTTTTATGGAAGCTTGTGGCACCTCTGGATTAATCTCATTCACACTAACATCTGTATGGTATTAGGAATGTAAATTATGTTTTAGTTCCTCTTCTCAACACTCTTAAAAACACACGGGTCAGATTACTGATCCACTTCTGGGTCTGGTTAACCAAGAAACTGGTTTAAATAAAGACTACAGGATTATGCATCATTTTGACCCACTTTTAATGGCTTTTTATATAAAATAAAAAACTCGGGTCAGAAGAGATTATTTTGAGGTCAGACTGACAGGAAACTGGTAAAAAAGAAGAGATTCTGACTAATATTCTGCGTAATTTTGATTCACTTGTTGGGACCCGGTTAGGGTTAATTGATCTGGCAGCTGCCTCGATGCATTTGTTGCTTTTTTTAAACGTTCCGTTTTGGGGCGGAAATTTTTCTTTTTGTTAAAAAGAAATTAAAAGAATCCGGGGCATCCGTCCTCCCCCACCCCGCCCCAAGGTTACAAAAACGACAACGATCACGACGCAAAGAGAATACATTCTATTGGTTGAATGAGCGTGGGCGTAGTCTGCGTGGAGTAATTCAACCAATAGAATGCGTTCTCTGTCTGGTGTGTTCGTTATCGTTTTCGTTATCACTGCAGTGTAGCGTTCCAAAGCATTCAATTGTAAGCACGGCCATTCTTTGTATAGTAAAGAATGTCATTAGATAAAGCGCCTTTTTAAGGAACATTACAGAATTGGTTTTGCTAACAAAACTTTGAGATCGATCGGCCATCTGGGTCACGAGAAAATAGTGAAAACCGATTACACACTTTGCATGACATTGGTAAAAAAAATGAATAAAACGTTCACTGAGCGATAAACTTCAAACGCAAGGTTCAACTATTTATTTCTCATCGAATTATTATGACATTTCAGGCAGAAATATCTCAACGGATGTTTTCAACTATCATCATCATTAGTAGACCGTGTAAGTTTGATGTTAATCTGCTTAAATGTTAGAGATGACTTACGGTAGCCGCAAATCTTGCAGCATTCCCCTTCAATTCTGATTCTTTGTCTGCAACCAAGTGGTGGACATGTAAGATACTGACAACTCAAAGTGGAATTATCACAGTCGCAGTACGAACAGTCATTCAGCGCCACCTTTCGCTCACCATGACGTATAATTTGGTCATCGTACATACAGGAAAGCTCACGTGGGACCACATCTACAAAAGAAAGGTTAAACGAAAAACTCAATTCAACAAAGCTTTGTACTACTATGAGGTTGTTTTTGAGGTGTCAACAGTTTGTTTATAAAAATACACTCTGAAAACTAAGACATACATGGTAATTCATCATTGGACATCCCCATCGGTTTGTACAGCGAATGTCAACTTTGCTGTTTCGACATTGGGCATCCCCATCGGTTTGTACAGCGAATGTCAACTTTGCTGTTTCGATGTTGGACATCTCCATCGGTTTGTACAGCGAATGTCAACTTTGCTATTTCGATGTTGGTCAACTTTGCTATTTCGATGTTGGTCAACTTTGCTATTTCGATGTTGGACATTCAATATAAGTTTGTACAGCAAATGTCAACTTTGCTATTTCGATATTGGACATTCAATATGATTTTGTGCAGCAAATGTCAACTTTTTCGATGTTGGACATTCAATATGAATTTGTACAGCAAATGTCAACTTTGCTATTTCGATATTGGACATTCAATATGAGTTTGTACAGCAAATGTCAACTTTTCTATTTCGATATTGGACATCCACATCGGTTTGTACAGCGAATGTCAACTTTGCTATTTCGATATTGGACATTCAATATGATTTTGTGCAGCAAATGTCAACTTTTTCGATGTTGGACATTCAATATGAGTTTGTACAGCAAATGTCAACTTTCCTATTTCGATATTGGACATTCAATATGATTTTGTGCAGCAAATGTCAACTTTGCTATTTCGATGTTGGACATTCAATATGAGTTTGTACAGCAAATGTCAACTTTGCTATTTCGATATTGGACATTCAATATGATTTTGTGCAGCAAATGTCAACTTTGCTATTTCGATATTGGACATTCAATATGAGTTTGTACAGCAAATGTCAACTTTGCTATTTCGATATTGGACATTCAATATGAGTTTGTTCAGCAAATATCAACTTTGCTATTTCGATATTGGACATTCAATATGAGTTTGTACAGCAAATGTCAACTTTGCTATTTCGATATTGGACATCCCCATCGGTTTGTTATGAAGCCCCATTGGTGCCACTTGACAAGTGCATAATGTTTCACTGAATGAGATGTATTTCACAGCACCGCCACTTATATCTTGCGGCCGCCACTTAGTATCTTGCGGCCGCCACTTAGTATCTCGCGGCCGCCACTTATTATCTTGCGGCCGCCACTTATTATCTTGCGGCCGCCACTTAGTAAGTTGCGGCCGCCACTTATTATCTTGCGGCCGCCACTTATTATCTTGCGGCCGCCACTTATTATCTCGCGGCCGCCACTTAGTATCTTGCGGCCGCCACTTATTATCTTGCGGCCGCAACTTAGTAAGTTGCGGCCGCCACTTATTATCTTGCGGCCGCCACTTAATATCTTGCGGCCGCCACTTATTATCTTGCGGCCGCCACTTAGTAAGTTGTGGCCGCCACTTATTATCTTGCCGCCGCCACTTATTGTCTTGCGGCCACAACTTACTAAACTCAAGCCCGGGAAAAGCCATCAATGCATCCGTGAATACAGAAGCCGTAGTGCTTTAATTTATCATACCCGTCCATATGCCAAAGGAAATCTGGGCCTCTCGCAAAGTATGCACGCCGTTTCAGTCTCTTTCTGAGCCTAATTTCAACTCCCTCTGGATCTAAAATTTTCAGCAGCAAACGTACAGTTTCCCTGTCCACGGTCAGCCCAGCTTGAACACATTTCGAATGTAGCCATCTGTATCCTTGGTGATTTCCTTGGTCTGTTTGAGTTTTAACAATAAACATGGCAACATCTAACAAGTCAGATTTGTGTTTTCTTCTGAAAAGTCCAAGCTTTCTCAATTCACGCTTTAGGGTCCGCATACTGATTATGATTCTATGATTGGCTGCTAAAGAGCACAGTATTTCCCTGTAATTTAATCCAAGCTGGAAATAAACTTGTATCAATAAATCCCGTTCCATGTTGTCCAATATTGCAAAATACCGACAACAATTGCATGACTTTACGTCCTTATGAATGACAACCTGCCCCAATGTTTTCAATTACACAACTTGAAGTTGCGGCTGCAAGATACTAAGTGGCGGCCGCAAGATCTTAAGTGGCGGCCGCAAGATACTAAGTGGCGGCCGCAAGATACTAAGTTGCGGCCGCAAGATAATAAGTGGCGGCCGCAAGATACTAAGTGGCGGCCGCGAGATAATAAGTGGCGGCCGCAAGATAATATGTGGCGGCCGCAAGATACTAAGTGGCGGCCGCAAGATACTAAGTTGCGGCCGCAAGATAATAAGTGGCGGCCGCAAGATACTAAGTGGCGGCCGCGAGATAATAAGTGGCGGCCGCAAGATAATAAGTGGCGGCCGCAAGATAATAAGTGGCGGCCGCAACTTACTAAGTGGCGGCCGCAAGATAATAAGTGGCGGCCGCAAGATAATAAGTGGCGGCCGCGAGATACTAAGTGGCGGCCGCAAGATACTAAGTGGCGGCCGCAAGATATAAGTGGCGGTGCTGTGAAATACATCTCATTCAGTGAAACATTATGCACTTGTCAAGTGGCACCAATGGGGCTTCATAGTTTGTACAGCGAATGTCAACTTTGCTATTTCGATGTTGGTCAACTTTGCTATTTCGATGTTGGACATTCAATATAAGTTTGTACAGCAAATGTCAACTTTCGATATTGGACATTCAATATGTATTTGTGCAGCAAATGTCAACTTTGCTATTTCGATGTTGTACATTCAATATAAGTTTGTACAGCAAATGTCAACTTTGCTATTTCGATGTTGGACATTCAATATGATTTTGTGCAGCAAATGTCAACTTTGCTATTTCGATATTGGACATTCAATATGAGTTTGTACAGCAAATGTCAACTTTGCTATTTCGATATTGGACAATCAATATGATTTTCTGCAGCAAATGTCAACTTTGCTATTTCGTTATTGGACATTCAATGTGATTTTCTGCAGCAAATGTCAACTTTGCTATTTCGTTATTGGACATTCAATATGAGTTTGTACAGCAAATGTCAACTTTGCTATTTCGATATTGGACATTCAATATGATTTTCTGCAGCAAATGTAAACTTTGCTATTTCGTTATTGGACATTCAATATGAGTTTGTACAGCAAATGTCAACTTTGCTATTTCGATATTGGACATTCAATATGGTTTTCAGCAGCAAATGTCAACTTTGCTATTTCGTTATTGGATATTCAATATGAGTTTGTACAGCAAATGTCAACTTTGCTATTTCGTTATTGGACATTCAATATGAGTTTGTACAGCAAATGTCAACTTTGCTATTTCGTTATTAGACATTCGATATGAGTCTGACAGCAAATGGCAACTTTCCTATTTCGACATTGGACATCCAATGTGAGTTTGTACAGTGCTTTCAATACCATCCAGCCACATCTGCTTATTACAACATTAATTACAACATTAATTATAACTTAAATGTCAATCCTACAATATCCCATGGATCTATATCTTTCTGTTAAATCGATGCCAGCAGGTCAAAATTAACTCCACCATTTCATCCATTCAGTACACCAATACGGGAGGCGTACTTTTTTCCTAGGACATACGTTGGCAATTAACATAAAATGGGTGTGTTTTTGCCCGAAAAACACTCTCGCGCATGCACGAGCTTTAGTGGTGACCGCAAGGGACCTTGGGCCACTGGTGGTGGTATGTGGAATGAAAATAGTTGTGGTAAATAAAGGGGAACCACACAACCTGCTTTTCTTCTACTACTACGCTTCACACAATGGTGTACAGGTTGTGATGAACCAGTCTACCTCCTCCTCCATTGTCTCACCATGGAGATATATGGTCTATTTTTAAACTGGGCACATTTGGTAATTATTGTTGAAGACCAGTATTTTCACTTGATTTGGTAATTATTGTCGAGGACAGTTTTTTCACTTGATGTATCCCAACTTGCATAAGATAACAAACCTTTGAAAAAAACACACTATTGTGGTTGCATAATTGTGTGTGCTCCAGATGCATATGTGCTGTTTGTAATGCAGTGTACTATTAAATTTCATTAAAAAAAAAAATTAGCGACCACAACCGTTCATTATGACCGTCTGTCTATTTTCATAATTACCCTCCCTCCCCCTCCCAACCATATCCAAACGTATTTTATCGGGCAATCAAGTCTTGGCAGTGAAAGCAAGCGCGACGCATTTTATGGACAAAAGGTAGAGTTGTACAAATACGCAGTTTTACATAGTACATGGTACTAAATATGATGTACATTGTACATGTAACATGAACACGTGTATGCGTGTATGTGTACATGTTTAATAATATGCATGAGTGTATTTCCACAACTATTATTACGTCGAAGTACGCATGTGCATGGGAAAATGTATAGTACGCTCATTTATGTAAATTGCCCACGTTCGTCCTAGGAAAAAAAATACGCATACGGGAGCCCCCCAGGGGTGTGTCATGTCACCTCTTTTGTACTAAATACCATATGATTTCATAAAATATGCAGATGATACAACCGCTGTGGGCTTTATGGATAGCAAACGTGATTTTAAAGGAACACGTTACCTTGGATAGTTCGAGTTGGTCTTTGAAAAGCGTTTGTAACCGTTTGTTGTGAAATGCAAATGGTTCGGATTTAAAGGAACACGTTGCCTTGGATCGGTCGAGTTGGTCTTTGAAAAGCATTTGTAACCGTTTGTTATAAAATATATATGGTTAGAAAGATGTTTAAAAAGTATAGAATACAATGATCCACACACATTTGCCTCGAAATTGCGTGGTTTTCCTTTTACTTTGCGAACTAACACAGTCGGCCATTTATGGGAGTCAACATTTTGACTCCCATAAATGGCCGACCGTGTTTGTCGACGAGATAAAAGGAAAACCACGCAATTTAGAGTGATACTTGTGTGGATCATTATATTCTACTTTTAAAATATCTCTCTAATCATATGCATTCTATAACAATTGATTACATACGCTTTTCAAAGACCAACTCGACCGATCCAAGGCAACGTGTTCCTTTAAAGTAGAATATGATCCACACAAACATGCCTCGAAATTGCACGGTTTTCCTTTCATGTCGCGAAGAAACAAGGTCGGTTATTTTATGGAGTCAAAATTTTGGCTTCACAAAATGACAAACGGTTTCACACACTTTTGATCAAAGACCAAATCGACCGATCCAAGGCAACGTGTTCCTAAAACAAGCTACAACAACGCTTATTTTACTCTCTAAATAGTGATCGTGCTATTTTACAATATTGTACTACAAATCTGTACACCAAAGTTCTGTTTAACTTGTGTTAATGGGAACATGAGGGCTCAAGATAATGTTTAACTGGGTAGAGTATTCAAACATGCCAACAAAGTTATCGGTATTCAGCAGGCTGTACCGGGTGATTTATATAAATCTCTCCTTTTAAATAAAATCACATTTATTAGTTACGACAGCTCTCACCCACTTCACTTGAAATTCCAGAAAAAGCCTTAGAAGCAATCGTTTTCTTCAAAGAGCCATCAAAACCCGATAGCGTTCATTTGTTCCGTCTACCATTTCCCGGGAAATGGCTCCGTAGTGGGAAAAGGGCTTTCGAAACTAGGCTATTAACATTGACTTACTTTTAGGACACGTCTTGCAGCATTCCCCATCAAGTTTCATTCTACTGCTGGGATCGCAGGGTAGTTCCTGTGGACATGACTCTATCTGGCAACTCAAAGTGGAATTATCGCAGACGCAGACTGTGCAGTCATTCGGCCTCGAACTGTCACCATGGAGGTAAATGTGGCCAGAGCGCATACACGGAAGTCTATCTACAAAAATGTTAAGAAAAGATACATACAAAGACTATTCATCAAAGCTTCGAGGTGGTTTTTGTTACTAAAGTTGCTGGTACAACCATGTAATAATTATCTTTTGAAGGAGTGTTGGCTCTGAATAGAGCCGATTTTGGTCTCGACGTTTCGAACAGTTTACTCTGCTCGTCTTCGGAAGAAAAATTCTCTTTTCTTCTGAAGACGAGCCCAGTATGCTTTATTCTTAAAAAATGAAGTTGTCTACAAGGCAAAGTGTTTCTTTAAAGGCAGTGGACACTGTTGGTAATTCCGAAAAATAGTTATTAGCATAAAACCCTACTTGGTAACGAGTAATGGGGAAAGGTTGGTCGTATAAAAACATTGTGAGAAACGGCTCCCTCTAAACTGGAGTAGTTTTCAAGAAAGAAGTAATTTTCCAGAATTTGTTTTCGAGACCTCAGATTTGGAGTTTGAGGTCTCGATATAAAGCATCGGAAAGCACACAACTTCGTGTGACAAGGGTGTTTTTTCCTTTCATTGTTATCTCGCAACGTCGTCGACCGATTGAGTTACCAACAGAGCCTAGTGTCTTTAAAACAATGTATATTAATATTCAACAAACTAAAATTTGAAAATTTCAAAACGTGGTCGCGCCGAAAATCTGGAATAGGAATATATCAGAATCTGAGAAAAATTTCCGCGTAGGAACGCTTCTCAGATTCAAATGTTAGGGTGGTTAGGGTTAGGGTTAGGGTTAAAACTGACCACATTACTTCAAAGTGAAATGTTTCTCAAATTGCTTTATACTATCGAAAGCTGCTGTAGATTTCTAACTAATAAGTTCTTATTGCAATTAATGTTAAGAGTGATTATCAAATGTATACCTTCTCTTCAATGAAGTCATAGTTCTCATAACAACCACACATTGTCCTAAACAAATCAGTTTTAAAAGTATATTCATGTATATAATAAAATAAGTATTGTGTTAATATCTCACTTTGAAGTATTTTTACTTATATAAAGTACTCGTATTATACAGTACTTGCTATTCGGCATTCGGTTATTTGATTAGTTTGTACCTGGAAACTTTAATCGTTATCAAAGAATGAAGTATGTTCTTGGCTACTGTACCAGTTGGACACTCTAGTAGTCGGCAGTAGCCTTTTTTTAAATATGATGTCAGAATATCGGGCCCAACGAAAACCGAACCGCTGAAAACATTTCCCGACCTTTGCCGACGTCATGTTGCCCCTATACGTTGTGACCCAAAGGGGTAGGGCCTAAAACGTCATATAGACCTTTATCACGGTGTGGCCATCTTAATTTTACATCATTCCAAATAATTGTATACCAAACTGAGGCTGGACAAAATAATAGTCTGGTGCTATGTTTACCCAATGGAGCATTCATTACTGGGAACATGACCAAGATGGTAACAGCGTGATAAATAGTACTATGTTGTTATCTTATCTTTATGCTAGATTCATAACACAATTATGACGTTTACCTGTATACGAAAACGATGACGATGACGAGTATGATTCGTCTTCTGGCAATCCTTCATCAGCCAAACAGCAAGCTACAGCAATAGATAAGACCAAGAGGCCTCGACATCCTACAAAAACAAACATGACAATAACACCCAATACTTCTTAGTTACTTATTGGAAGAACAACACCACTCAGTCAGGCAAACTTGTTCCAGCACCAGGCTCACTGAATCAGTAACTTGTTGCAGCTTGCTTATATAGCTTTGGTGTCAGCATTGAAATAACCAATAGGGTACCTCCAATAAGTAACTACATTCCCGCATGGAGGACTGTTAGCGCATCGGGTGAGTGGAACCTGATATTATGCTGACACTTGCTAAAAGTTTCAAGCGACGTGACACAGCACAACAGTTTCTAGGAACCTGTTTTTATGTTCTGATGACTGTAGCAGACCGTCGGTTCGATGATCTGGGCCCAATTTCATAAAGCTGCTAAGTACAAAAACTTGCTTAGCATGAAATTTCTTTCTTGATTAAAACAGGATTTCCAACCAAATTTCCCATTGTTGCATAATTGCTTGTTACTGGTATTCAGCTGTTGTTGTTTGCTTTTAACCTGAAAATCACGTGAAAATTTAGTTGGTAAATTTTATCAAGGAAGAAATTTCATGCCAAGCAAATTGTTGTGCTAAGCAGCTTTATGAAATTGGGCCCAGTTGGGGTGGGTTGGACAGACATTGTTTTGCATGAAGAAGAGAAAACAGTGAGAGAAGCAAAGGGAACTGATGAAACAAACATTCAAACATAACATAATAGCCCTTTTCACACTACAGAGCCATTTCCCGGGAAATAAACTTTCGGGAAACAACCCCACCGCCACCCCAGCAACCGTTCTCACTATCCCAATTTGGTAACTCCCGGGAGTACTTTTCCCCAGGAATATGCACGGTCGTTTCACACTTACGATCAAACCCCAGGAAATGTGGTAAACAGGTCAGCCCATGCGGAAGTTACCAATGTTTGTTGACGGAGGTCCGTTCCCACAATGCCACACGGCCGGCTGCAAAATCCTTGCCACATGCGACCCAAAATGGCTGCACGTGTGTATTTGCGTGTTGTTATACCAATATTTATGTGATTACGGCGGAGAAGAAGTCTTGCAGTTCGGGGAAGACGTCGCTGACGGCATGTCAGGAGAAGACGATTGCTGTGACAGTGTTTTAAAGACATCGGTATAACAATCGGATGGAATTTGTCGTGCGGTTGACGGGTTTCGTGGCACTTGCTGGAAGTATTGGTCAAAGGTCAATCTGGTCTACCAAGAAGAGCGGCCACTGGTGGGAGCAAGTTGCTATTAGAAAATGCGAAAGGGAGCTCTCTACTCTGCGAAAGCTTTTTTTCTTATGAGAACTGTAATTGAATGGACGTTTGTGTCCGTGTTTTACCCAGAGGTTTTGTGTTGGCATTCATCTAAATTTTTGCCTGTTCACACTATAGTTATTTCCCGGGAAATGACGTTTTCCCGGGAAATAATCAACCCTGCTCAGGGGCAGGGTTAAGGGAATCAACCCTGGGGTAAGGCCTAGTAATTTTCTGAATGGCATTTTCGAAGATTGCATAATAATGTCCGCGATGTTAGGGTCAAGGTAATTAAAGGTTTTATAGAAAAAATACCGCATGGTCGATTTTGCACAATCTGACAATAGCAGTAGAAAGAAAAAGAAGCAATCTTCCCTTCCCAACATCAACAGTGCTGTTTTCCCATTGTGCAGAGAAAGAACACTGAATAGGCTTTAACCCTATATTGGCTAGCATTTTTTCATGGCTTCATAAAGACTTTTACATGTATAAAAAAAATGTTTTTGTTTTCGAAAACTTTTAGGCTCTGAAAAACAAAACTATTATCCTACCGACCTATAGTCTTTTTTCCCAAGGTTTCAGTTTTTATCTGCAATGGGCAGGGGTCCGTTCATATCCAGCTTCACGCAGGCAGTCATCAGCCAATTTTGAGAAAACTTTCCCGTTTCTTGTAGGCAACTAGTTTCAAAGTGTTATCATCACTCCATCGGTCACTTCTACCCATCGTAAGAAATTGAGCAACAAATTGAACTAAAATATTTACTGTCAGGTGGAAGACAGCAATGTCGATCGAAGAACTCTGGACAACAAAAGTCCACCAACGGCCAAGTACATGTAAATAAGATATACCATACACACATGGCGTGTGTACGAAAAGGAAGCTTGTTCACGCCAACTATTTACTGTATTCCTATTCCATTCACGTGGTCAATTTTTTAAATTAATATATTAATTTGTAAATTACAGATGTAATTCACTTTTATTTTCGTACCTAAACGTAAACACTTTCAGAAGGAGAAAACAAAAAAAAGGGCTATTGTTACCACACGAATTATTTGGCGCGCTATTTTTGACGTCTGTGACCTTTCGAGGTTAACGACGTCTCAACACAGTGGAAGTAAAAGGTGGGGTAAGTTAAACCCGCTTTCGTTCTCACTAGCTGCTTTTCCCGGGAAAAACGTTTTTCCCCGGGGTTAACTCCTTTAACCCTACCCCTTAACTGGGTAAATTATTTCCCGGGAAAATGTTATTAGTGTGAACAGATCGACTAACATTTCCCGGGAAATACCTGTAGTGTGAAAAGGGCTATAGATGCACCCCGTTGTGCAAATTGTTCACATTCACCGCAGCAAGAACCCACCTATATCTAATGTCATTTCGGGCATAGCTAAGCGATTGTATGGGGTCCATGTCTGTTTGAATTAGAGTTTAGAATGTATTTGAATATATATCGGATCACAGACAACTCTAAACAGTTGAGACAGTTGCAAGAATAATGTTTCTTTACATCCGGAAAAGAGAAGTGTACAAGTGTATAATGTTTCTAGATGACATGGAAACATTATACATTTGTATATTTTCTATTTTGATGACTGTTGATGTTTTTAATGAAGACAGGTTGACGTTAGTATGGAAACTTACAAAACGACGTTACTTCAGAGGGATCCGTTACTGTGAACAAGTTTGCACCATTATAAAAGTATGTTTTGTCTGATGTCCCTTCAAAGCCACCATCGTTTTTTAACGTTTGGATTTAGTCATTTTGGAGAGTGCTCTGTTATGAAAACAAGCATTTTATTTCCACAAACCTTAACTTTCTCTAAGTACACCATGCATCTGGTCTACCTCGTGGTTATTCACACTGTAGTCCAGTTCGTGAGAAGTACTGGCAGTTGGTGATGTCAGTTAATAGTCTAGTCATTGACAGTAATTCAAACGACAGCAATTTATATAGGGTCCCTTGCTACATTTTAGCATGGTTGTAAAATGTAGCAATGTTTGCAATGTTACAAGATTTTGCAAGAGAACTTGGACGGTAGCAGAAATTGTTGTCCTTTCACTTGAGATACATTTTGTAATTTGTATAACCATGCTACAATTTAGCAAGGGACACTTGCTAAATTGCTCTCGTGTGAAGGGGCTTAGGATTACATCCCACAATATAATATGTATGGATGGAATTTCTACAGAATCCGATTTTGTTTGCAGGACCTACTATAATACCCCAAAATAACAAACACTTCTGCCAAAGTTTTGTATATACACACCCTCAAGTTTACTGCTGAAAAGTTTGTTACTGACGGTTTCATGGTCCATGGCTGACTTTCCAGTAAAACGACGTCATGGTTTTTGTACACTATGGTTATTGTATGTTAAATATGAACTTCTGACTTCCGATGATCCCTTCATTACATTAAACAACCGCACGCAGTGTTCTTAACCATGACGTCATTGTCTGGAATGTCACCCGTGTGGATCGTTATTTGTTCTTCAAATTGTTTGGTTTAAAAGATTGCTTATAAACAAATGACCAGCAATATCAAACAAACAACTTGGCAACCTTGGAGGGTGTATAGGCTCAAGCCCCCCCCCCCAAAAAAAAAACAACAAAAAAAACAAAAAAAACACCGGTACATTGCAATGCTGTATTGACAATGGTCTCAGTGTATCCATTTTTAAATGCCTGCTAAGTTCATTACCAAGTTCTCTGAATCTATAGTATCACAAACAACGCTAAGCAGTTTAGACAGTTGCAAGTGTAATGCGTCTTCACAGCTGGAAACATTATACACTTATATATAATTATCTTTTGATGACTTTAGACGTATCAGATTCAACTACCTCCTGTTGTGTTCAAAACCATGACCGATCATTTTTCTTAAAAGTCACTCGTGTGCATCGTTCAAATATTCAAACAGTCGGGGGAAGAGCCTTCAATGACTAGTTCACTGTCTTGTGTGATCCATCCAATTTACAAAAGAGTCTTTTTTGAAAAATTGGGAAATATTAACAAGTCTCTATTCTCAGATAAACTGGTCTCAAATGCCACTATAGACATTTATCACGGTGCGGCCATCTTGAATTTCTCCCATCTTATTAAACCGAGGCTGGAAAAACAAAATAGTCTGGTTCATATTTGCAAAATGATTATTAGCATTCCTTATTGTTATTCGATACGAGAAACAAGACCAAGATGGAGGCAGCATGAAAGAGATTGATACAAATCAGATCAAAGTGTGTGGCAAAAAAAAACCTTCGATGACATCGAATCCAACAAAATATTATGTTTTGTATTTATTCGTAAATATTGATGTTCTTCAACTAAAATGGCAATAGATTTTGACCTTTTGACTAGCTCAAAACTTTCTTTTTGGAATGTGTGAAGACACCCATTTCTCCAGAAGACGATCAGAGCATGCTGATCGAACCGTCGGGTTTGAAAAAAACCCGGTTCTTTTCAGGACCACCCAACTCATGTTAGAGATTATCATTATGCCCTACATGATGTTACCGCAAATCTTACTATTTCTACATCCTTAATATTGGAACCATGCAAAGTTTCAAATCCTTCCAGTACCCATTCGTTCAAGGACGTTTTTTTTCTTCTTCAAATTTTGCTTGAAAATTGTATCAAGTAAACTACATTTTACAGCATGTCAACGTGAGACTAGAAACCCTACTTTCAGAACTGTATTTATCATGCAGTTAGTTCATCATAAAAGTAAACTCAACATGGAAGACCCTTGCCTGGCTGCAGTAATCCACGGGTGACTTCCCAGATGAATTATGTCATGGATTTGAACACAGCGGGATGCTGTTGAATGTGATGCATGGATCATGTCACTAAGGTCCGAACTTAAACAACAACTACCAAGTGTACAAAACCATACGGCATATTACTGGGAAAGTCACCCATGGGCCATGGACCTCTGTTAGTAAGAACATATAATAAGACCTAGAGGGCGCACTCGGCTGTATGCTGTGCCGACAAAGACCTTATCGCAAATACCAATGCGCAAGCGCAGACTGTTGAATGAGGTGCATTGTGGGATAGATATGAATCAAGTTTTGCTACCAGCTAGACCACAATGCATCTAATTCCAAGCTTTACGCGCGCGCCCCAGTATTTGCGAAAAGGTCTAAGGACGTCGCGTCGACATTTGGAAACCGGGCATAAAATTCAATCGCGTGTGTTTTGCCCGTATCTGTTGTGCATGTAAACCATTGATTGAACGTAGGAAAGCCACTAATTTTTCCCGCACAGTCTAACAAATCGTTAGTAAAATGCCTGAAAGTTGTGCAGCTTATGACTGCACCAACCGTCGAGTCATGGGAGGTGTTCTCTCATTTAATAAGTGAGTATTTCAAGGTACTTTTCACACTAATTTATTTTAATAAGAATAAAATATGAACGTTTTTTTTTCCCGTGTCCGAAAACTGGACAGAATTGCCGTAATGAAAATGTACTAGGCCTATCATGACTTTATGTAACTTTCTTGTTGAGAAAGTTCGCGGATGATGGGTCCTTCCTCCATGGTTAAACATGACATATTTTCACTAGAGTTATAAACTATGTGGTACATTCTTAACGTTTTGGGCTAAGTTTAATTGTTGATGGCAAGCAGTGGCAAGTTCTATTCAAATCGATTCTGAAGTGCTGAACAATGTTGTAGGCTACAGAAACAGATAAACATGTACACTGTAGATCCTTCGCACGGAAATCATGGCCATGCATGCATATGGGGAGGACTAAAGACAAATTATGTTGACAAATCCTGCCTTGGTTGGTTGTTTTTATTTATCCGAGTTCATATACTCATCATACAAATAAAATAAAACAAGAAAGCTCTCCTGAGAGTACTGTTACTGTTGAAAAAGGATTTTGTCAAATTTAATTGAATAGCGTTTTCTAGACCAAAAACCTATCTGCAATCTCAGGATCTGACTGGGTGCTACTTTTCGTGAATGTTGTCTCCAACTTCCAAGTTAAGTAAAATTGGGTCTTGCCAGGTGGGTATACACGTGACGTCAACATTACATGTGACGTCAACAATGGGTAAAATTATTCCATTTCATCAATGACAACTAGTTTTTTAGCACAAAATTTGTATGTCCAATCACAAAAGGGGTTTATGGAATTCATGCCTGCAGTAAGATGCAATCTATCCCAGGATTATAAGTTGCCTTCATTAAAACATGGTTAATTTATTATGGGATTTTCTTTTTAATTCAGATTTCCTCTTGGAAAGCAGGCTATACTCACTAAAGTGGGTGACGGCAATCAGGTTGTGCAGTGAGCACTTCAAGAAGGATGACTACATGAGAGGTTTGTATTTACTTGTACTTATTTAATTTACAGGGTCATTCCTTGTCAACTTAACATGCTTTGGAATCTGACTATCCCCAAACTAAAATATTACAATAAAAAAGAACACATGTTACAATTGTGGTTTTGTTTTAACAAATGAAGGCTATTTCAAGAGCTTTAAAATTATGTTTAAAAGCAGTGTACACTATAGGTAATAGTACTCAAATTATATATTAGCATAAAACCTTTCTTGATTACGAGTAATGGGGAGAATTGATAGTATAAAACATTGTGAGAAACAGCTCCCCCTAAAGTGACGTAGTTTTCGAGACAGAAGTAATTTTCCACCAATTCCACGAATTTGATTTTGAGACCTCAGATTTTGAATTTGAGGTCTAGAAATCAAGCATATGAAAGCACACAACTTCGTGTGACCAGGGTGCTACAAGGGTGTTTTTTTCTTTTCATTAATATCTCGCAACTTCGTCGACCGATTGAGCTCAAATTTTCACAGGTTGCTATTTTATGCATACGTTGAGATACACCAAGTGTGAAGACTAGTCTTTATAGTGTCCAGTGTCTTTAAGTGTATATCTGATTTGCTTTCGGAGATATGGACGTTCGAATGCGGCAGGTCATGCTGGTTAGTCAAAAGTTCTTGGAGTTTCTTTAGGGAGTCCAAGATCCACATCAGAATGTTGATCAGGTTACAAAGCCTGATTTGACGGTCATGTTACAAAGGTTGAATTGACTCGGAATGACCCTACAGAAGTGTTGTTGGCCATTCCTACTGTGATTTACAAAAATAAATCAATTGAAAGCAAGAATTTGCTATATTTTTTCAAAACTTATAAAATATGTTATAAACAACCAAGTTTACATTTACAGGTAATCATCCCAGAGATGACCAAGAAAATATTCAACATGGAATCAGGAGTCTGCTGTACCCTCCGTCTTTCCAGCTTACCCACCACATAAACAACAGAAGCAAGCGAGTAAGAGGCCTCCACCTAAAAGAAAAATGATGACAGCGGATCCTGGCTCACAACCTCCTCCGTTAAAAACTGTTAATGTTGCAGAAGAGCACATGTATGCAAAGATCAAAAAATGATAAACCAGGGACAGTTGAAGGTGTTGAAGCTGAACTTCGGATCGAATACTTTCACGCTGATTGAAAATGAGCTGAAGTCAATGGAGAAAGACAAACATGGTCTCTGAGGAAATCAAGCAGTTCACGTCACACTACATGTCTATAGTGCCCAGGGTATGATTTTGTTAGACAGTATTTACATCTCCCACAAGGATGTCATTATGACATCATCACCTGTCCTGTGACATCATCTTAAAGGTGTTTTATTTTAAATATTTGAAAATCTGTAACAAATCAGCCACAAGAGACCGTAGGTTTTTGTTTGCAGGATTGGGTAGGGATAAATTAGGTCTTCATTTTGTTTCGTGTGCGTGAGCTCTCATCTAAAAATGGCAAAAGTTATGAAGTGACTTTCAACGATGTTAGTGCCTGGCAAGGGTGAGCAGTTAAAAACAAATATCAATGACGTCACAAAGTGCAACTCTAGCGACAGGTTGAAAACTCAGTGGCGAAGTTTTGTGTAATCACCTCAAAATGTACACACGTTGATTGCTGGCAGTCATTATGTGTGAAGTTTCAGATCGATGACGTCACCAGAGGTCACATGATGTCAATACCAGAGGTCACAAGACGTGGCATTAAAGGTGCATTTTTTGAAAACGTATATCTTCCGAAGAAATTATGCGATTAATTTGAAACTTGGTGGAATGTTAGATACATGGCAAGTTCTTGTAAATTCTCTATTTGTGCACAAATGACATTGTGTGTAGTTTGTCATTATTATCATAATTATTATTATTATTATTTTTTTTTGGGGGGGGGGCAGGAATACTCTTTTTTTTCTTTGGGTCAGGCTTTCAATGGTTGATGTAGATCTGTACAATATATTATCTGCAAACACATTGAATTATTTCAAATTTTTAGTTGAATGCAGGGACCAGTCTTCAGATTTGAAAAAGTGGAAAGTTTGTGTTGCATGTTGTTGATTTACATATAAGAACAGGTTTTTTTCTGTTGGATTTACCAAGTTTTATTTTAATAACTTTCATATAACATTTTGTATATGTTTGAATAAGGTTTTTTGTTTAACCTAATAAAATAATTGGAAATATAAATTCCATAGCGTTTGTTGTGTTATGCTTTCGTTTTCCTGCAATATCAAGTCCCTTCAACGGAATGTCAGGGTGCTAATTGATAAGCCCAAAGGATGTACATGTTTACCACCGGGTAGGTAAGATTGAAAGTCTCTTCAAGAAAGTTCACAAAATTTGACTTTTACATGTAGGCCTAAACAAAAAGTTATGGAGTTGTGGTTATCACATTCCCGTACATGTAGTTTTTTTCTTCTAACCCTACAACCAAATTTTTCGTCGCCAAAGTTCATTTGGATTGTGGTAGAGCAAAATGTTATTGGATGCATTCAGTCCTAGATTTCGTATCCTTAAGCCCTCTCTTGTGACCCTGTTGCCACACGTTTTCTGTTTGTAACTTTCAAGTTTGATCCTAAAAATTCCAAATGGGTACGACACTACAAAGGCTAAACGCCGAAACAATGTAGAAGAGCATTTCCAAGACCTGACAGAGGAAGACGATCACGGCACACAACTTGTCAAGAAAATCAGTGGCTTGCCGCTGTTCATAAGAACTGTCCTGCATCACCGTGACAATGGAATACTGTTTACCGAGCGGTTAGAGACATCGACTTAATACAAAAAACATCTTGTTTTTAGGCCAGTAACTGGACTTTCCCTGATCAACCTCTTCAATCTGTTCTGTGGATTATCTATTCCTCTTCACAAAGGTTTCGTAAATATCCTTTCAGTAAAAGCCTGGTCAAAAACTATTAATTTTCCGTTCAGAATCAATCGCACAGATCGGGAACTTCGCCCGTCAATTTGTTTTGTTTACGTTTTGTGTATACCTAGCGTTATAACATCCGGGTACTTTCCGCGCTGTTTGCCCGGTCTCACCATGCCCGACGGTGCTCCGTGTGCGCACAGCGGTAAAGCGTTGCTGCCAATGGCCAGTGCGCCCTCTAGTTCTTTTATATAGCTCTTATATAGCTCTATGGTAAGAACTACATCATCAATCAACTTGTGGGCGTACAATCATGTTTGTTAAACCACGGTATTAAACAGTGCCCAACTTCATAGCGCTGCTAAGCACAAATATTTGCTTAGTATGAAATGTTTGCCATGATAAAAACAGGATTACCAACAAAATGTCCTCGTGATTTCAGGATAAGCAAACAACAGCTGAATACCAGTAACAATCAATATGCAACAGATGGAAATTTGGTTGGTAATCATTTTTTTTATCAAGGAAGAAATTTCATACTGGCAAATTGTTGTGCTTAGCAGCTCTATGGAGTTGGGCCCAGGTTGTAACGTTGTTACCAATCACGTGATGTGATATAAAGCCGCTTGTTATGCCTTGGTACCAAATTGTGGAGTTTTATTGGTCGAGAACCAGTCACATGGTACGATACAAAGACGCAAGTGACATGGCTAAGGATGCGCACTACGCTATGACGCATAGCGCAGAGGGTAACATGAGTTTTGTTTACCGGTATATCGTTCCCACCGCTCGGGTAGACTTCCAGAGCTTTACGCGATTAGAAACAGTCTGGGTTCTGAGAAGTGTTTTTAATGTGAACACCTGTTCCTCTGCTTTATAATAAATGTAGAAACAGTCTGGGAACATGTGAATAGTTTTTTTTTTTAATTCAACACCTGTTCTTACACTCAAAGAACATAATTTCATTTCATTGAAGTAAGCGTATCTGATCGAAACAAACATACATACATACATACATACATACATACATACATACATACATATAGGGCATTTGTATAGCGCCACTACGCCAAGAACGCAGCGCATTAGATAGATAGGATACAGATAATGTTTGATACACTTCTTAAATAATCGAAGAGAGTCAGATTTCCTGACTGAGGTGGTGAGTGTATATTCAAGGTGTGTGGAGCAAAATGAGAGAAAGTGCGACTTGAAGCCGACTTAAGAAGCTTGATTGAGTTAGGTTGCATGAGGCGAGTAGTGTCGGATGCTGAGCGTAGACTTGAGCGGCCAGGCCGATGGAGAGACAGGCAAGAGGTTAACTAGCCAGGTGCTGTGTTATTGAGGCATTTATACACATTCGGCAGCCAGTGAAACCACGAGTTGAAACCAACTGATCCAGAACCACCCCAACTCATTAATACAGAAAACATACATGTGGCACATATGAAAGAGACAAAAAGTAGCACCCTGATGGATTTTTAAAAGGCAAACTAAATTACTACCGAGTTAATCTCCTGATGCATCAATTTAAGAAACAAACCATATAAAATAATGTGGCGCTGGGACTAAGGAGAGGAGAGAAAGTTGGTGTTTATTTCCCCACCATTCACTAAAAAGCAGAGTCAGCAAAACTCTCAAAAGGTTTACTCAATTAAAGAGGGCGCTATCACACCAATTTTATTGATCTCTTCGCTCGTCCCCAGCGCCTTGCTTTAACCAAAGGCGCTGGGATGGGCAAACGTATCATGCACTGTCATTGGTTTAATAATGCGCAGTCCCATCATGCATCACACTCACACTGCGCCATATTTCTATGCACTGTACGCATGACGTACTTCCTGAACAAGAATCTGTGCGAGCGATTAGCCCATCCCAGCGGGCCTGGATAGACTGGCCGCTGGGGCCGAGCGAAATTGATCTCTAGCTTGAACATCTGACGTCACACTTCAAGGCACGTGAATGGCGACAGAGACTGGCCTCCTAGCCCATGTATCTTCACCTTCCACCTACATTCATTTTCACATAGAGATACGCAGCCAAATTCTACACCAACTTTACATACAAGTACATCCATGCATGAAGTATGTATGCATATACACAATACACACGTGTGGAGCACACAGACGACTGCCATATCTGCGGTTTGATTGGTCCGAGCTTAGCTGCACAAACATAACCTCGGGCCAATCAAGACACAGATACGGAAGCTTTTAGTCACTGCATTAATCCAATGATATCGTTGTGTCCCATG
Source organism: Asterias amurensis (assembly GCF_032118995.1). Lineage (NCBI taxonomy): Eukaryota > Metazoa > Echinodermata > Asteroidea > Forcipulatida > Asteriidae > Asterias > Asterias amurensis. Next base: position 7,946,139 of record NC_092651.1, read on the forward strand.
GAATCTCTGGCCCTGAAGTAGGCCTACCTGTATAAAGACGGGGGCCCATTCTATTCTCAACAGACCTTCGCAAATTCTCATTGCGAACGCATCCTGTTGGTGCGTTCGATTAGCTTCCATGTGTCGACCTCGCGGTGCTCACTCGGGATCGAGCCCAAGACGAGCTAATCGAACGATCACTCACCTTCTCGTGGTGACGTCATGCACTTCGGCCCCTTGGGCCAGCCCCAAGTGACCCGTTCCACAAGCAGGGCACCATAGACCGATCCAGGCGCGCAACGCAAATGCTGGGCGCCGCCATGCGCTGCGCGCCACTGCTGGGGTGTCTTTTCCTTTTCACTTTTTATGGGAATTGAATGTCTCCTCGACAATATTTGAAATTTCCTTGATGTGGCTGCTTGATATAACAACGTACTACATTCTTGATAAATTTTTAAAGTTAAGCAGAAAGTAAAATACTGAAATTCTGACAAAATACCTTGCCGATGTAATGCATTTTTACCGACTATTATGCAGTTTCCGCGTCTTTGACCCCTAACTCACCTAAGACAAGCACCTTTTTCAAGATGATCCGGCTTCTATTTTGTTGCAAATATTTGTGGTCAGTTATCTACATTGGTATATCATGATGTCCTGTTAAGGAAATTGTGTTATTCGTTGAGGAGAGCATTTTATTTCCATAAAGAGTGAAAAGGAACATGATTTCCTCATGTCTTTGTGCACAAAACTAGGCACATGTACACCTCAGCAATGGCGCGCGGTGCTTAACACTAACTTGTGCGCCCGGTGCGCGTCGGATCAGTCTTTAATACTCAAGACGTGATTTTTCTGCAAAATACAAATTGCCTTGCCCTCTCAAAGAGTAAATTGCTTGCCTTTTTATGATACATTGCACTATAAAGCTTCATGACAATTGAGCAGTGGAAGCTGTTTTACTTGCAACACCCTGTCTGATGTCCTGCACAGTTGTATTGCCACCATTCATTTATATTACATGTATAGCACTTTTTCCTTCAGGCCCTTTTGTTAGCCTGGAGGCACTTGTATTCCTACTGCTTGAGCACCAATCAATCACCCTTAGCTTTACGTCAAAACTTGTGGATTCTGCTGAGTAAACCAACGTAAACGTAAACGTAAACGTAGCTGTAGCCGTAACCGTAGCCGCCAATTTGGATTCGGCCTAAGCTTGGAATGTCTAGTAACGTGGAGTACGCAAACGCAGAAGCCATTTTGCCACTAACATAATATGCTTGACTAACACGGAATTCCCTGCTTCCGTAAGCGCTGATTCTTTGCTTACGGTAAGCAGAACCATAAATTGGGCCCTGCTAGAGGCAGTTGTAGCGGAACAGACTCGGGGAGCTAGCGTTGGTCCATACTTACCGCCTCTTATAGGGTGCGCCAGATCAATAAACTGACATGCAGCCAAGGGTAACTGCTGAATATATTGAAAAATACTTAAAATAGGCCTACGTTTCAAAATTCTCATGCCTATTGAAATCCGATCAAACATTGTCTGACTACACCCTTCAGATTTCATTTTATTTCTTGGCAGGTCAGCCATTTTGGAATTTTGTCTAATTCTTATAAGTAAAATCACGCCCGAAATGTGTTTTTTCCCCATAGAATCGAATTGCAGGTTTCATGAATAAATGTTTCACTCCCTCAGCCAAATAGTAGGCCCTTACTTCTTGTAGGCATTAAAACAAAAAAACAAGTCATCTGTGACTACAATGATCAATCTGCCGTAAAACCATGTAATGTGCATGCGTGGCTTGTAACATAGACTGGTCCCCTGACAACTGATACGTGATAACCCAACGCGTTAACTCAAGGAACACTGCAGCGCCATTTTTGTGTGCAGTTTTCAAGAAGGTCGCAAGGAACACGTGTGTCTGTGCTAAAGACTTCTCAAAATAAGGTACGTACTTCTTGTTTATAACTTATGGACAGACTGGATCCTTATGCTGCGTCGTAGTAAAACGTTGCTATAAACAAAGCACCAGTCTACTTACAACATTGTGCGACAATGTCACGAAGATTTGACAGTTGCAACGGCTGAAAACACGTACACACTGGCCTTTTGCCGCTTTTGTGTTTTTTAATCATTTTTCGCTAACTACGTGACATTTTGATGATTTTATTTTACAGCAACCATCTATAAAAACATTATTGATGATTCTACAGCCCTAAATTGCGTAAACGGTGAACCGGTGTGTCCCTTTTAAGGTTTTCATTATGTTCTGTACTATTTCCTCCCCGTCGCTTGCTAGCTAAAATTCACGTCAAATTCAGTGTTTTTAAGTTCTGTAGGGAAACATAAAAACGCGGGACAAAGTTGTTGTTGTAAGTAAGTAGCATAGCGTCCTCATGCGTTGTAAAAAGGCCAGTCTCGTGTATTGTCGTCTGCGGGCAAGTTTGTTGTTGTTGAGACACCACGATTTCGTCATTATCAAAATGCAGAATATAATAGAAATACAGAATAGAATTACATGTTTTCCTTTTTCTCAATTAAAAATAGGCATGCCATCTCATGTGGTGAACTAACTTGTGCAACGATTTTCAAGTACAAAACCCATACAGTGTCAAAGTCTCCTACCTGTAGCTTACTTTGCTCCATGGAACAAGTGTCGAACTCAGTTGTATTCATATGTGTGTCACGGGTGCGATGCGACCCCCCCCCCCCCACGTTTATTTTTATGTTACGTAATCATTTGCTTTACTTGCATGGCTAGCGCCCTCTGCGGGCTGCTTTCCGGTTCAAGAGCATTCTGTTTTGGGCCGAAGACCTTAACTGACGTCTTTGCGTGTCTTCACCCAACAGGTAAAGATCTTGTTATATTTTGCATTTAAATGTTTTCCTAATTACTACTTAGATTAAATAGTATGTAATAAGCACTATCCTCAAGTCTCAATTTGTTTATAGAATGTTGTTGACTTTAGTGGATATCTGGTTGCTTTTGCAACATCACGCTAGCTATTTATTGATTTGCGGTGTTTAGATATATTTATTACCTCTAGAGCCTTTCCTAATAATCTTAGCAGTGTTACTGAATGTAACATTTTGGAGATCCTTTAGTTTATTTTATCATTGCTTCTGGGATTGGAAATAACCTGTTTATATTGCATTTCACCGTTAATTTGCCTTAAATCCAAGATGGCGGTCGCGTCCTTAATTTTGGCGCGAACCGCGAGTATTGTTTTATCGTTTCATTGTTTATTCTTTTAAAGTTTAGTTTATGTAATTATTATTGTATATTTTGTATGAGCATTCTGTTTTGGGCCGAAGACCTTAACTGACGTCTTTGCGTGTCTTCACCCAACAGATTCACCGTTTACAGATCTCAATAAAACTAAAGAGCTACTATATGATCAGACTTGCCGTTTCATGCCCGTACTTATTCCAAGGGTCACATTTGGTGGAGAATCCGGGTACGGGCATATCGACGACGGCATCAAGCATCACTTGATCGTCAGAGTACATTATACCCGTCAATCTTGTGACCGGTACAGATTACCCCATCAAGACGTTGAAGGCATCCCCAGCCAGGACAGCCGGGTTCCAGCGGGCAGAGCGGCCTTCCCCCTGAACCCTGCCCCGCGGATCGGAGAGACCCTCAACACTCCAGACGTGAAGAATTTTGGACCGCCGTATCCTTACCATCGGACTTGGATCACCCGTGATTGAGCAACCTTATCCAGCCTCTTCAACGCCCCTGAGTGCCGGATGTTTTTTCTTCACGATCGGAACTGTTGAACATTTTCGCCAACATCAAGAACAAGTTTATCGCGGTGTTCTTGAACATTTTGCCAATAATAAAAATTTGCAGATTTCACGAACTCTCGCAAAGAATTCGATCGCCTCCATTTTAGACAAACTCATAGTTGTTTAAACTCATACGATCGGGAAAGCACCATCATCAGGACAATAAACACAATAGCATTGTCACACGGACTAAAGACCTCCTTTGTACTCTTCCACTGTGCCGATTAAGAGTGCGTTCGGTTGTTACCACCAGACAAGCAGCTGATGAACAATTCCCATTATGAACATTGACATTATTGGAATTTGATTGAATCAAGTCTCAATTGTATTTTGGATTCGGATTTGGTATTGTTGGTATTGTTAGGAGTCATTAATCTTGTCTGGCATTTAGACAGGTGTCCACTTAATGGGAGTAGGTACTTAAAGTTCTCATTCAGCTGAAAAGAACTTTAATCCATACATTGTTGTTTGCCTTTGGCGATGCTAAATTCCTGGGGTGTAAAAGAACACCTGTAAATTCTTTTGTATTGTATTTGAGACATTTTGATTGTCCAGCTGTGTGAAAGTTTCTCTTTATTACCTCAATTGGGTAGAGATAATTGAAGTCATTTCCTTCAGAATTGTCGCACGAAAATTCCATTGTTTCTGGTACTTCAATTGCGTACAGAATTTTTTCTTCTTCTGAATATTGATGTGTTCCATATTGCGTTCAAAGATTATATTTTGCTATTGCTGATTTGTTTTTGCATTGGTTACATTGATTGCATTTCATGATTGCTTCAGTTGGATTGATATTATCATTTTTTCTGACAGCCATTTTACATTTTGTGAAGGTATTGCATTGATGACCATTTTTGATACTTTTGAATTGTGTTCTTTTGCATACTTTGTCACTCTGTATTTTATCTTTGGACTGTGTTCTTGGAAGCATGTCTGACGAGGAAGAATTCCCATCGTCCACAGCAGCATTTGGTCACAGATCATCTCGTCGAACTCTTCCGAACAGACCTCAACATACCTCTCCCTTCCAAGAAGAACTAGGCGACATCCAGCAAACAACCGATCGCATGCTTTCGCAACTGGGAAACATCGAGCGAAGACTATCCCGAGGCTCACTGCATCAATCAGTTCCAGGTACTCATGCACAACGGTCAACTCCAATGATGTCTACCACATTGCCAAGGCAAGGGTCTTCTTCAAATGACTATCCTTTGAGGTCTAGCCAAGCGCCGAGGCAAGGTTCTTCTTCAACCGACTATCCAGTTCTCACACCTCAGAATCACCACCTACCTGACCGCAACTCCACTACGCTTTCATCTCATCACCGTTTACTTCCATCACATCAAGTGAAAAGTGTACCTATGTTTACAGGGCGTGACCAAGGTGCAACAATCGCCATTGAAGATTGGGTCCGAGACGTGAATTATCTCATCGAAACTACTTCGATGCCTGAAGAAATCCAGTTTTCTACCATCGTGAGATATCTTGGTGGCGCTGCAAGAAAACTTGTACTCAATCTCCATCCAACACATCAGACCCCAAGCCACGCCTTTGCAGAACTCAAAGCACAGTTCGGAGATGTATTCCTGACTGGTGATCCATTAGCCAGCTTCTATGAGCGTGTGAAACATCCCACCGAACTACCGAGCATCTACGCCGTCGAACTAGAGGCAACGCTGAGAACCATAGAGGAAAAGTCAACCCTAAGTCGCCCTTTTCCTAATAGAAACAGTATGCTGACGCAACAATTTATGAGAGGCGTCAAAGACGAGAAAGTTACACAGAGACTCGCACCGATGAAGCCCAGAGATATGACGTTTCGGGAACTTCAAATTGAACTTCGTCAACTGGAACGAGAGTCTAGGATTGCAGCAGCTGCAAAGACAGGAACCAAGCTTCAAGCTCAACAATTGCAGCAGATTCGTCCTCCATATCAGCAATCCTCACCGAAAGTGCCAGATGTCAAGAGCCCCAAACCAACTACCGATCATGATGTGTTACAAGAACTTCTCGCCACTGTCCATCAACTAGCTCTGAGGGTAGATCATATCTCTCATCAAACTCCACGTGGACCTCAGCAACCAAGAACAGACCAACATGCCTCTGGTCAACGAGTGTTCTACTGCCACAGATGCGGCAATGAAGGTCATATTGCCAAAGGATGCAGAAGTGCCCCTTTAAACTCCAACGGCCCACGGCCAATGGGCAAGCCGTCAGAGGCCGGGAATCAGCGAGCCCAGTAGTAAGTTCTCCTTCAAACACTGCACCACGTCTGTCTTCAATATGCCACGGTGGTAACATACCTCTCCATCACCAGCAATTGATTGGTCCAACAAACGAAGACGTCATCAACATTAATGGTGTGAACTACACTGCCCTAATAGACTCTGGCTCCCAGATCACGTCGATAACGGAAGACATCTTGAGGCAAAACCCTGAGCTCCAGAACATGGAAATTTCTCCTTCAGAAGTCTCCATCGAAAGTGCTAGTGGGCACAGCGTTCCTCACCGAGGTGTCATCCCTTTAACCATCACTATAATGGACGTCGTCTACAAGGATGTTCCTACATTTGTTGTACAAGCAGACAGTTACCGTAGAAACGTTCCAGTCCTCATTGGTACTAATGTCATCAGAGCAGTGAAGAGAGACCATCAAGTGACAAAGAGTAATAAGTTCCTGCCTCCGAAGAGCTCTGCATGGTATGCAGCCTTCAACAGTATTTCTGCTTCAGAACCTGGTAGCCACAGCGACGGTACCATCGGCTACGCTAGGTACATCGGCCGATACCCCCGAGTGATACCAGCAGGCCAAGAAGTAGACATCATTTGTCAGGCACCCCCTGGCAAAGGTCCGTACACTGCAGTAGTTGAAAACTTTCCTCGAAGCTCTTCATCTTTAAAAGTTAGCAACCTGGTCACAGATGTTGAATCTAACTGCCAAGTACCCGTGAGACTTTGCAACATCTCCGCCAAGCCCATAACCATCAAACGCAACTGCAAACTCGCACAGCTAGCATACATCCAGCGCATTGATGATCTACCACTCAATGAAGACTACGAAACGTTACAAGCTAGACAGGAAGACGAAGATGTTTCTCCTGATGTCTGAGCCAAGTCCATGAAAGTCCAGGAGATGTTAAACATACACCACTTGTTGACCTATCCAAAGCGAAGTTAGACAGCGAGTCACAAAAGCAGCAGCTAGAGAGTCTCCTTCAGAATTACTCTGACGTATTCTCATCCAGTCCCCTGGACTTTGGATGTACGTCGACGATGAAGCACTCCATCCCACTCATAGACAATCAACCCTTTCGACTTCCTCACCGCCGAATTCCTCCTTCACAATACCAAGCTGTCAAAGATCATCTCAAGGCCATGGAAGAAGCAGGTGTCATCCGCAGAAGTAACAGTCCATTCGCCTCACCGATAGTGATAGCCCATAAGAAGGATGGTTCACTGCGGATATGTATTGACTATCGTCGCCTGAACAGCAAAACTGTACGTGATGCATATCCTCTCCCTCGCATCGATGAAGCACTGGACGCTCTTGGAAATGCTCAACTCTTCACCACTCTAGATCTCACATCAGGCTACTGGCAGGTTCAAATGGAAGACGAAGACATACCTAAGACAGCGTTCACTACCCCCATGGGACTATTTGAATGTAATCGGATGCCCTTCGGCTTAGCAAATGCCCCAGCTACATTCCAACGTCTGATGATGACTTGTCTCGGAGAGCAAAACTACGTCACGTGTCTTCTCTACCTCGATGACATCATCATATTCTCTGCCAACTTCGAAGACCATCTCGACCGCCTGTCTAAAGTGTTCTCCTGTTTGAGGCAACACGGTCTGAAACTGAAGCCGTCCAAGTGTAACCTCCTCCAAGAAGAAGTTAGATACCTCGGACACATCGTTTCGAACAAAGGCATTAGTACTGATCCAGAGAAGACGCAACAAGTAGAGCACTGGCCAACCCCCACTAATCGCAAGGAACTACAACGCTTCCTCGGCTTCACTGGCTACTATAGAAGATTTATTAAAGGATACTCACACGTTGTCTCACCTCTCTACAAGCTCACTGCTGGTGACCCAAGACGAAAGAAGAAGAATACCAAAAACACCTCTCCATCTGTAACCCCACCTTTCATCTGGACAGAAGAGTGTCAGAACGCGATGGACATGTTAAAGCAGTACTTGACATCTCCACCGATCCTCGCCTACGCCGACTATTCACTCCCGTTTATACTCCAGACCGATGCATCAGGAGTAGGGCTCGGAGCTGTCCTCAGCCAAGTCCAAAATGGAACAGAGAGAGTCATCGCTTACGCAAGCAGAGGACTCAACCCCGCCGAATCTCGCTACGCAGCACATAAGTTAGAATTCCTAGCCATGAAGTGGGCGATTACTGACAAGCTACGAGACTATCTTCTGGGCAACCAATGTACCGTGCTGACAGACAACAATCCTCTCCTTTATGTCACTACATCTGCCAAACTAGATGCGACAGGCCAAAGATGGATTGCGGCACTATCTCAGTTCAATTTCACTGTTAAATACAAGCCCGGAAAGAACAACGGAGCGGCTGATGCACTCTCTCGCAAATCGCAAGCTGATACTTCAAGAAGTCTCTTGTCATTCCAAAAGGATGCAATCACAATTCCTCCCCACATCGTGCAAGCTATCTGCAACAGTCACCCACCCGAAACAACTCCCTTCATCGAACCTCCAATTGCAAGATGCGATGTCATGACACAGAGTCACACGTCACTCCCATCAAATGAGTTGCCGAGACTACAAGAGAAAGACATCATATCCGCTCAGAGAAGTGACACGGACATATCCAGAGTCATACACTATCTAGAGAAAGGAAGAAAACCAACCAGAGCAGAGAGGAGTTGTGAAAAGCTCGGATGCCTCATGTACCTAAGACAATGGGAAAAGCTTCACAGGAAAAACGGCGTACTCTATCGTCTCAGAAAGACCCATGACGGATCAACAGCCGAACAGCTTGTTCTCCCTGAACAATTTCGACACACAGTAATGACATCACTCCACAATGATTTCGGTCACTTGGGCTACGAAAGAACGCTCGACATCGCAAGAACCCGCTTCTTTTGGTCCAAGATGGCAAGTGACATCAAAACTTGGTGTGAACAATGCAAGCGATGCTGCCTAAGAAAAACTCCGTCTACAAAAACGCGTGTACCTTTGGTCAGCATCACCACAACTGAGCCTATGGAATTACTCTGCATCGATTACCTCAAGCTGGAAAGAAGCAAAGGTGGCTATGAAAACATTTTGGTAATCACAGATCATTTCACCAAGTATGCCCAGGCGTTTCCATCTCGCGATCAGAAGGCAGGCACAGTTGCTAAGATACTCTGGGAAAAGATAATACAGCACTACGGATTTCCTGTACGACTACACGCTGATCAGGGTCGCAACTTTGAAAGCCAACTCATCCGAGAATTATGCAAGATCTGTGGCATCAAAAAGAGCCGAACTACCCCGTATCACCCTCAAGGAAATGGCGTCACAGAGCGTTTTAACCATACGCTCCTTAACATGCTTGGGACATTAGAAGAAAATCAGAAGAAAGACTGGAAGCAATACGTCGAAATAATGACACACGCATACAACTCCACACGTCACGACTCCACCGGTTATGCTCCGTTCTACCTGATGTTTGGTAGACACCCAAATCTACCAGTCGACTTGATGTTTGGACTCAATTCCACTCAGAGAGAGTCTACTTCAAACTATGCGGACTATGTAGAGCAGCTGAGAGAAAGACTACAGAAATCATACACAAGGGCCAGCGACTACGTCAAACAAGCGCAGTCGAAGCAGAAACGCCTGTATGACAGAGGTTCCTCCATCGCTCCTCTACGTCTAGGTGACAGAGTCCTCATCCAAAACAAGAACCTCATTGGCACATGCAAATTAGCCGATAGATGGGAATCACAGCCCTATACTGTGATTTCAAAGCACAAAGATCTACCTGTGTACAGCCTCCGCTCCCTCGGTGACGGTAGAGAAAGAACTGTGCACAGAAACATGCTGACTCCATGCATGTTTCTCCCACTAGAAGAGAACAACACAACAGCCGATGAACCACATCAGGAAACCCAGTTAGAGTCAGACGAACATCAGGAGAGTGAGAAAGTTCCAACTATCATGGATCATAGTGAAACTAGCGACGAAGAGATAGACATAGACTTCATCCCAGTAGAAACTGAATCTTCGTCAATGTCTCCTTCACTATCTCCGTCACTATCACCTCCTGTCCTCACACCAATCATAGATCTTGAGCCAAGCAATGTCGTTGAAGTTTCCCCTCCTGTCGCACCACCGCAACTTACCCCTGAGTTACTGGAAACCCAAACTATTGATGTTACAGATGAGTCGAACGACACTGAAAGTACGGTATATCTTTCGCCACCGAGCCCTAGACCTATCAGAAACAGACAGCCGCCCACAAGGTTTACCTATGACTTCATAGGTCAAACCAAACAACTGCAAGCACGAGATACATCACGCCAAGAAAAGATATGCAATGGACGACGACTGTTCGACAAGTGGAAAGAGCCTACTATGGCTAAGACAAGAAGAAAAGCTTGTCTGCGTCTCCTTCTGCAAGAACACAGTTCCATCTAATAACCCCCCCCCCCAATTGTATATACACTGTATTATTATTGATTGTAACTCAATGAAGATAACAAAGTATTATTTAAATAATACTGTTATAGAGAGAAAGAAACAAAAAATCTCTCTGAGTTATGTTCATTTCGTTATAATTGTTACTTTCAATGTGTCAAGATATTGAAGTTGTAATGTAATTAACTTCTGCATTAAGTTTTGTCTACCAAAATGACAGAGTCTTTTTTGAAGGAACCATTTAGAGATGTATTTAAATTACTGGTGTTCTGCTCCTTAGTTATAGAATACTTACCTTTTTGTTGTTCTAACTAAATGCTTGGAACACCAGAGTTTTGTTTAAAGGTTGGATGGTATGGAAGACATTTGCCACCATTTTGTTTTCATAAGTTGTAAAATTTCCATTGTGTAAATATGTAACATAGGTTATGTTAGTTGCATGCCGAGGACGACATTTTTCTCCAGGGGGAATAATGTCACGGGTGCGATGCGACCCCCCCCCCACGTTTATTTTTATGTTACGTAATCATTTGCTTTACTTGCATGGCTAGCGCCCTCTGCGGGCTGCTTTCCGGTTCAAGATCATTCTGTTTTGGGCCGAAGACCTTAACTGACGTCTTTGCGTGTCTTCACCCAACAGGTAAAGATCTTGTTATATTTTGCATTTAAATGTTTTCCTAATTACTACTTAGATTAAATAGTATGTAATAAGCACTATCCTCAAGTCTCAATTTGTTTATAGAATGTTGTTGACTTTAGTGGATATCTGGTTGCTTTTGCAACATCACGCTAGCTATTTATTGATTTGCGGTGTTTAGATATATTTATTACCTCTAGAGCCTTTCCTAATAATCTTAGCAGTGTTACTGAATGTAACATTTTGGAGATCCTTTAGTATATTTTATCATTGCTTCTGGGATTGGAAATAACCTGTTTATATTGCATTTCACCGTTAATTTGCCTTAAATCCAAGATGGCGGTCGCGTCCTTAATTTTGGCGCGAACCGCGAGTATTGTTTTATCGTTTCATTGTTTATTCTTTTAAAGTTTAGTTTATGTAATTATTATTGTATATTTTGTATGAGCATTCTGTTTTGGGCCGAAGACCTTAACTGACGTCTTTGCGTGTCTTCACCCAACAGATTCACCGTTTACAGATCTCAATAAAACTAAAGAGCTACTATATGATCAGACTTGCCGTTTCATGCCCGTACTTATTCCAAGGGTCACATGTGCCCCCCCCCCCGCCCAAAAATATGAATGATTTTTGCAATGTAAAACAAAACCGACCGACGAAAAATAAGCAACACAGCTCATTTCTGCTGCGTGTGCGCCACCATTGTAAATAAATTCCCATAGTAACAAATGCTAAAATGTTAATTATTAAAAAGTACTAAAACAAATAATGTTATGTCTTTCAGTCTCTTGATACCCATCAGAAATATTGTCAGACAACTTCACTTGGGGCGGGGTGGGGCTGGTTTATTCCATAGTTGGGTGTCAATGTAAAAGATTGTTCCCACAACACTCCGTACATTTTTTTAGTGTCTTTTAGTGGTTTTTCAAATCTTCTATTCTATTCATTGTCATTTTGTTTTAATGTACCTATGTGACCCGTAGTTGTGCAATTTTATGTCTTTTTTTTCTGTGTAAATTTTTATCAACATTTTTACCCTGTAATATCACACTATTCAGCTTTGTGCTGCAAGTTATTTTTGTTTATTAAAACTTGCCTAAATGTATCAAATCTCCTCACAAGTTGAAGCACAGAGCCACAGGTTGATAAACTTTTGTAACTCCTCAATCTATTAAATGCATGACCACAAAACGTTCTTGTTCAAAATATTGTGAGGGCCTAACTGATGATAATCACCTTGGCGCATGACTGTTGACCTATAGCTAGGTAAACTAGGTAAACACGTATTGGGGGGGGGGGGGCACGACACGAAATATCCCGGGTGAGGGGGGGGGGGGGGGCTCCTCACTCGTAATGTATAGCTCCCAGATGACATTATCTTAATAAGGTCTAACATTATTTTAGTCACACAAATAATAGACCAAAGACACAAAGGTTGTATGGTTTTTATAATATTTGTATTAAATGATTTATTTTAACATAAAGAACGTGATAAGTTAGGCTTGATGTGTGGAAACATCCTTACAATATCAAAGCTTCGGACAACATGATGAGAGATACAAAAGAACATATTAGTGTACATCGATACCAAAGGCTTACCGAGTACTTTTTATAAAATAAGTAGCCATGATTTTTATAAAACACTGGTATAAAAACAATTTGTTTTGATTTTGAATTGTGATTTTGAACGTTGTCCGAATTTTGCAATCCTATTGTATGAACCTGCTGGACTCGATTTCACAAAATCTGAGATTCACCTGAAGACGAATTTGTAAATAATTATTGCTACATTTTGTCATTTTGAAGGCCTTTAGTGACATCACACTATGAACAAATAAAGGCACTGAACACTTTTTTTTTGAAGACCAGTATTTTCACTTGGTGTATCTGAACATGCATAAAATTAAAAACCTGTGAAAATTTAGACTCAATTGGTTATTAGAGTGGCAAGAGAATGATGAAAGAAAAATTGTTTGCTGTGAGAAGCCTAATAAAATACTTCAGGCCTGAAATCTTTTATTATTTTCGTGCGAAATTGCCCTTTTCTCAAAAACTACTTCACTTTAGAGGGAGCCCTTTCTCACAATGTTTTTGACCCGTATAAGTATTTTTGAGTATAATTACCAATGGTGTCCTGCGCCTTTAATGCAGGTAATATTCATAGGCTGTTCAGATAAATCTTAGCTCTCTTTCTGGAATCGAGCCTAGGGTTCGGACTTAGTGAGATTCATCATAAAATGAGTTGTTAATATGCACACAGAGAGGTTTTTGTTGTGGCACCACACTTAGCTGCATAGCAGTTAAGATTGATGCTCATTTAAAAATCAACTCCTTGTGAATTCACTACCTTCTAAAAAATAGATATGCCCCATCGGTTTCGTACAAAAGTAGTCAACCAACGAATCATTGATTGTACATGAATATATCAAAGACATTCTTCACATGAATTCCTATTGAAACTGCATAGTTGTAATGCCAAAACGGCAGTGACTGGTGAGTAATGAATCAGAGTGACGTCATGGCTGGTGAGCTCTGTGATTGGTTGATACAATGCGTCGAAAGTAGCTTACGAGAATTAATTGTGATAACAAAAGATTTTTTCGACCGCTCCGAAAAAAATGTTTACTTTGTCGTAGTAGAATTGACTTACAAAGGTTATTGTTGCACTCGTTACTGATTTAAGTTCTCAATAGTTTACATCTTCGACATTTTGCGAAGTTTGTGATTTTTTTTCCCAACTACAAAATTTTGTTCGCTCCAAAAATCAAGTTTACCTAGTTAGAGTTGAATTGACTTATAATGTTAATTGTTGCCAGTAGTAGTCAGTAACGCACAAGCAAGGCCAACAACTCACCAGAAATGTTGCCACCCGTGCCGTGGTTTTGTGCCATTTAAACCAACAAGCTTTTAGCTAAAGATGTTGTAAAGAGCACACAAATAACTTCTCTAAAGATGATGAGATCAGAATTGCATGAATTTTTTGTAATGAAAATAATGTAAGGTAGACTTGGAAACCGATGATAACAGAACAAGAAGTCATCAAGGGACTAGGCCTACCGAACCTTCATCTATAAATAGACCAATGTAACTGGTATGAGAAACATCAGAATGATAACTTATGACATTTAAGACAAAGAAGTGCAGTAGTTATGAGGAATCTATTGATTGTGTTTCTGTACGATAACTGTCAGAACTCACCCGTGAAAACCTCGGGAGCTCAGGTGGCATGAACTGTAATATAATAATGTATAATAAATTGGGGGTTAAATCATCAGTTCTCGCAACTAAGAGCTGAATTGCGAAGGACGTGGCTGCAACGTGTACGAGAAGCAGGCATGCAAGGGCGCCTTTGGCAGCCAGCCTCATCAACCCATCCATGACCACGGAGCACAGCCAGAGATCGAATGTGTTTGACTTTTCGCGAGGAAGGAGACGCGGACGGTCTAGAAATCCCCCATGGCACAGTAGAGAACCAACGCACAACTTAACTTACATATGACGCTGGCCGGGTTTCGAACCAGGGTCACCTTGGTGAGAGCTGAGCGCTTTAATCACAAGCCAACCATGCCACTCTTAATGATAGGAGGACATCGGGGGGCGGGGGGCATAAGAACTATGTTTTATGACTTTGGGAACTAAGTCAGTATGAACTTTATTCTTTGGACCTATAAGGGGACCTTTATGACCGATAAGTTACATCAAGACTTGGCATGGTTGGCTTGTTGTGTAAAGCGCTCAGCTCTCACCAAGGTGACCCTGGTTCGATACCCGGCCAGGGCCACAAGTGAGTTGAGTTGTGCGTTGGCTCTTTGCTGTGCCACGAGGGTTTTCCAGACCAACTGGTTTTCCTCCTTTGGGATAATCAAACACTTTCGATCTCTGGCTGTGCTCCGTGGTCATGGATGGGTTGATGAGGCTGGCTGCCAAAGGCGCCCTTGCATGCCTGCTTCTCGTACACGTTGTAGCCACGTTCTTCGCAATTCAGCTCTTAGCTGCGAGTAAGGATGATTAGCCCCCCAAATTATTATTATTATTGTAAAACAGTTCATGCTACCTGTGAGCACCCGAAGTTGTCACGGATGAGTTATGACAGTTGTCGTACACAAACACAAGCAATAGATTCCTCATAACTACTGCATTTCTTACTGCCTCCCAAATTATTCTGGAGCTAAGGATAGTAGGAAAAGTATTCTATACTATATTCTGTTGACTTCGACCTCCTGGAGTACGGTAAAGTGTTCCTATATGACCGTTCTGTTTAACTATAGTGGATTGGCCTTCACGAAGTATAGATTGGAAAAGTTCCAAAAGAGAAACCAATGAAGAAGAAAAAGAAAAAGCACAAAAATACTTCTACTGTCGTATCAACATATTTGCCATTTACCCCCGCTGTGGTTGATGCATGTTTAAACGATCGTAGCGCAACATTGGTGCAAGCATGGAGGAAACAAGACCTCTATGGTGTCAGCGATGGCATTTCTTATAATCAAAATCCTCTAAACCAATGTCAAATTTAACATTTTGATATGATACGCGGCGTGGTATAATTCAACTTCGCACGACAAAAAAAAGTTCCATAAACCGAGCGTGTCCAAAATTATTAGTTGATTTTGACAAAAACTATTCCGAATTTTTTCAACACTTGATGATACGCGGCGTGATGTAATCGACGTTCGCACGACCGAAAAAAGGTTCCTTAAACCGAGCCTTTCCAAAATTATTTCTTTGATCTTGGCAAAAATATTCCGATTAAGCACTTTCGTCGCATTGGATCAATCATCACAGAATGCAGTTTTTCCTTGTTTGTTTTTCCTTTCATTTTTATATTAATTTGTTGACATTATTTGTAAGGCCTCGACCTAATTATAAAAAATATTTTTGTTTTGTTTGGAGGGAGTCCCCCGCTGTTGACAACATAATTGCTATCAATCTAATGGCTGCACACAGCAGCAGGTGAACATAATTCCTGCCATCTTGGAATGCTTCTTCGTTTTGATATCCTGCTCTACTGCGACCTTCTTCATCTTTCTGTCTCTCTTACTTTGGCGTCTGCCGAAGATTCTAGACCAGAATCCTCTTCTGGAAGTTGAACCCACCTCTGTGAGCCCTTGACCTGAAGATAACGAAATGGAATCTTGATCAAAACTCAAAAATTACTTTTATTGTTTTAATTTAATTTAATTTTTTGTTTTCAGGGGGATGGGGGAGTAGTATCACTTTCCACCAGGTATACACTTATAGCGTTCTAATATAAAGAATAGGCAAAATTAAATAGTCACAGTACAACATGTCTTGAATGCTACACTGAACATCATGCCCGGGCCAGTGGTTTTAGTGGCGGGCCAGTAAACTATTGACCAAACAAGTATGGCAGTCTTGTGTTTTACAATTGAATATCAATACGTCATACACTGTGCAAATCTTGACAGGAAATAAACTTTCAAATTCTGATCTTGAGTCTGGAAAATATCTTTCATTTCTGTTGCGTAATAAAGTATATTTATTCAGCTTCATACCAGAAAAAGCCAGACGAGATCAACCTAAACAGTTAAATGCATTTTAATAAACTGTTTCAGGCTCTGTTTTTCACATTTTGATTCTGTGTTGTTCAACAAATTCTGGTTCAGTAAAAGTGTAGAGCTATAAAAAAAACGTAGTCTTGTGGAGTTTTCTCCCAAACTCGAGCCTTGTACAATGTTGTTTTTTCTGAATACCTTTTGAGCAAATCGATATCAGGTCAGTCTGATCATCAGCTGACTGAAGTGCAGTATCGTCTCCAGCAAGGATGAATATCTTCGAGGTAATAGAGGTCGCATCTTTGATTTCATCTGTGGAATTAAGATAAGACAACTTTCTTTTTGTTCTGTTTCACAAAATTAATTGCTGGCGTCGTCAAAGAAATTCAACAGTTCATGCCGTATAGAATAAAAACAAAGTTATATCTTTATCTTTATCTTTGTATTCTGGATGTTTGATTTTTTCCTTCTAATAAGAAGATGTCTTTGTTTATAGATCCTCCCTTACCCCCAATGTCACCATTGACGTAATCATCCCACACTTCATCACCTATTTCATCGGCAGTCAACTCCCCATCGTCCTCCCCAGACACGCTGATAATTTCCCCGAATGACAATGAAGAGATGCTCGTGAGCAATGAGACCGTATCCAGGTCACTAATGCTCGACCAAGACGTCAACTCTGTAGAATCAACAATCGTCAAGTTTAATCTCAACAAGAAATGTCTTTGAAACATCCTACAGTTCGTAAGACACTGCTGTTGAGTTGCAAAGTTCTCGGTTCGAACCAACCCCATCCGAGTAATGTGCTTGTGTGTGTTTTTCACAGAGCTCGGGAAAGTACTGAGTGTACAGTGCTTACATACATCGGTTCGAATCCCACTGGAGCATCTTATTAATGTCACGGGTGCGATGCGACCCCCCACGTTTATTTTTATGTTACGTAATCATTTGCTTTACTTGCATGGCTAGCGCCCTCTGCGGGCTGCTTTCCGGTTCAAGATCATTCTGTTTTGGGCCGAAGACCTTAACTGACGTCTTTGCGTGTCTTCACCCAACAGGTAAAGATCTTGTTATATTTTGCATTTAAATGTTTTCCTAATTAATACTTAGATTAAATAGTGTGTAATAAGGACTATCCTCAAGTCTCATTTTTGTTTATAGAATGTTGTTGACTTTAGTGGATATCTGGTTGCTTTTGCAACATCACGCTAGCTATTTATTGACTTGCGGTGTTTAGATATATTTATTACCTCTAGAGCCTTTCCTAATAATCTTAGCAGTGTTACTGAATGTAACATTTTGGAGATCCTTTAGTTTATTTTATCATTGCTTCTGGGATTGGAAATTACCTGTTTATATTGCATTCCACCGTTAATTTGCCTTAAATCCAAGATGGCGGTCGCGTCCTTAATTTTGGCGCGAACCGCGGTAATTGTTTTATTGTTACATTGTTCATTCTTTTAAAGTTTAGTTTATGTAATTATTATTGTATATTTTGTATGATCATTCTGTTTTGGGCCGAAGACCTTAACTGACGTCTTTGCGTGTCTTCACCCAACAGATTCACCGTTTACAGATCTCAATAAAACTAAAGAGCTACTATATGATCAGACTTGCCGTTTCATGCCCGTACTTATTCCAAGGGTCACATTAACAAAGATCACGTGTATAATGGCTTTCTTTAAAACTTAAAAAGCTTACGAGAGTGATGCTGGTCGATGATCTACTTTGATTTGTTTTTCTCATTTTGTTTACTTATTCAGAGTAACATGTTCTTGGAATTTCCAACATTAATTTATCCAGACTTGAATTACTTGAACCTTACCTTCTTCATCTTCTTCTTGCTCCAGAATCTCTCCTTCCTCGGTTGCCCAGTTCGCTGGAGCATCCCCATCTCCCATTGGTTGATTCTTGAACTTCATTTCCACAACTACCTCATCTTTCCTCTGGTCCTCTATATTCCATTCTTCCTTCATCGTCACCCCCTCAACCGGTTCGTTGTGTCCAACCTCCTCTTTCACCCTTGACCCCACCTCACCCATCTCCCCTATTTCTCCATCCCTTCTCTTCACTACTTCGGACTTGATTTCATTTGTATTTGCCTCTTGGACTGGCTCTCCGATCTTCTTTGGAGCAACCTGTTCTTCTCCTTTTGAATTATCCCCCATCCCTTCAACCTCGCTGTCATTTGCCTCTCCTAGCTCAGCCCTGGTTTCCTCAGTCCTCATCTCCTCAACTCGATCTGTCATCTCCTGAGGATTATAAATTAATTGTGTTATTGTTTTTATTTCAACATCTTTATACATGATACACACATCAGCACAACGGCTGTTTTACATTATGGTCATGTGTCTTAAAGGCAGTGGACACTATTGGTAATTACTCAAAATAATTATTAACATAAAACCTTCCTTGGTATTCGAGTAATGGAGAGAGGTTGGTAGTTTAAAACATTGTGAGAAACGGCTCCCTCTGAAGTGGAGTAGTTTTCGAGAAAGAAGTAATTTTCCACGAATTTGATTTCGAGACCTCAGATTTAGAATTTGAGGTCTCGAAATCAAGCATCTAAAAGCACACAACTTCGTGTGACAAGGGTGTTTTTTCTTTCATTATTATCTCGTAACTTCGATGACCATTTGAGCTCAAATTTTCACAGGTTTGTTATTTTATGCATTATGTTGAGATACAGCAAGTGAGAAGCCTGATCTTTGACAATAACCAATAGTGTCCACTTCCTTTAAAAATGAGAATAAGGAAACACATTTTTTTAAATTATACTTTAAAATATACTTACATGATCTACCTTTGCTTCCTCCTTAAACTGATACATCATCTTTAGCTCCTCCTCCTCGCCCTTTACCATCTCTACCTTGGCACAACTTTCCTCTTTCTGTTCCTTCTGTTGCAAGTATTCTTCAACAATGCTCTCCACCTCTACAACTTTCTCGATCTTTATCACATTTATCTTTATTCCTTTATCTATCTCTCCCTCTGTCTTCACCTCCTCTTGTCCGTTTGTTTTCTTCCTCTCGCCGACTTTGGTTGTTTCTAGGTGACGAGGTACGCTGACTATCGGCCTTGGCTCATCGGAATCCAGTTCGGATGGCTCTTCCCCTACCTGTCGTATTAAAAGTATCGGGAGTAAAATTCAGTAACTTATCACGACTCATAATCTAGGTTGTCGCTCTCCTCGATATATTTTAGCCAGTATTTAAAAAAAAATCTTTAGTATTCTGCCGTTGACTATGCAGTTTGAAACATCGTAACCAACCAGCTTTTATTTAGTAGGGGCAATAATTTGGCAGTTTCGTGCACTCTGTGGTAAAAGCTGGAATCTTGTTTTACCAAAACATAAACAATTAGTGTCATCTTTAAAATGACCTGTTTATCATGACCTTTCCAATGTCAAAGTGGAAATACTCCTTTGGTAAAATGTTAATGTGATTTACAATTTCGAATGAATGTTTCACTTTTGTGAAATACAAATCAATATAATTAAATAAAAGTCACCTGTGAGGCTTCCCTCTTCTGCGCATGACCTCTACCACCGTCTTCCTCCTCCTTGTTATCAGTCACCATGGTAACGCATCCATCCTCATGACACGTGTAGATACTTGCATGTTTCTCATGATCTACACCGGACGGTACATCCACTTCCCCGGCCTTCATGATCCTGGAGGCGATGGAATTAGCGATGACGACCTGCTCTTCCGGGGTGTGCATCTTCATTACCATGGCAATTCTTTCAGCTAAACACTCACATGTTGGATCGGTCTCATTGGAATGTGGCGGATCATAATTCCGGATCAGTTCATTGATACGTTGTGCTATAATGTGTGAGATACAATTAAATGTTCTTAATGATGTTGGAAGCATGGTGTGAATAATAAGAATAAACTTTAAATACATCGGTAACTTGCGGGTACAACCATGTATTGATCTCTGTAGTTAGTGTTTGCGCTAAAAAGAGCCGGTTTGGGTAGTATACTCTGTTCGTCTTTTGAAGATATGCCAATTTGGAAATAATGTTTTGTTTATTGAATTGAAATGAGTTGAACCATAAACATGAAAAACCAAACACTGGTAAAATTTCTCTGCCCGAGTCCAACCAAAAGCAGATATGAATTTATGTTTCTTGAAAGCAATAACTGTACTAATTATTGTAGTAGACAAGTGTCTTACCTCCTGGGTTTACGTCACTCATTTTCGGTCCGTTTTTATCTTGCTGATAAGATGCAGAACTGTCAAACTTTGAAACTTTGAAAAGCTGCAAATCGTATATAAATCTTGCACTACCAACAGCAAATTGAAATATGAAGCATGTTCTGTTTATTTTCCTGCATGTGTACCCATTGGTAACGTATGCGTACAAACCGCGCCTCCAGACGCGGATGCGCGCGTTTAGAGATTAATGTTCTCTTCTGGAACATTTACTAGTTATACAGTGCCACACTTTCCACCAATGGAAACCCTGCATTTTAGGTGACGTAAAAAAAACGTAAACAGCGCCCTCTTCAGGGTCAAAGAAAGACTTTTCATTGGTTAAGAGTTGGGCGTGTTGCGCACTCACGACGTGCTTTGTATACGCAAGGCCGTTTGTTGGGACATGGGATGGGTATGGGATGGGTGTAGGCCTAATATTTATTTGTTTTCTACAAGTATAACATCCCAAGTTGATTTTTTTTCAATAATTAATAATGACCCATCACGATTAAGTAGAATTCATTCAGCCATATGAGAACCACGGCAAAATCCGTGTTTTTAAATCTGTAGGGAAACATAAAAACGCGGGACAAAGTTGTTGTTGTAAGCGAGTAGCATAGCGTCCTCATGCGTTGTAAAAAGGCCAGTCTCGTGTATTGTCGTCTGCGGGCAAGTTTGTTGTTGTTGAGACACCACGTTGCGGTAGACAACATTATTTCTATTACTTCCTACAAAGTTATCATTTCGGCATTATCAAAATTCAGAACATATTATAAATACAGAATAGAATTACATGTTTTCCGTTTTCTCAATTAAAAATGGGCATGCCATCTCATTGTGGTGAATTAACTTGTGTAATGATTTTCAAGTACAAAACCCATACAGTGTTAGCTTGTAGCTTTAGCTTGTACTTGTAGCTTACTTTGCTCCATGAAACAAGTGTCGAACTCATGTTGTTTTCATGTGTGCCCCCCTCCTCGCCTTCACTTTACCAGTATCGTCTCGTGCCTTAGTGCACGAAACACTTCATGATGGAATATCCACAACAGCCTGAATGACAGCCTCATATTGGATAGGTATTGAAAAGGGGTCAAATACTCGTCACAGTCTTACAGTAAAAACAAACCCAACAAATCAATCATTGAACGTTGAATTATTCTGCCAATAAATCATATTGTATACTAGTTAATAACACGAACTGTTAACAGCCAAAATTTTGAATGATTTTTTCAATGTAAAACAAAAACGACTGACAAAAAATAACCCACCAGCTCATTTCTGCGTCGTTTTCAATTTGGGGAAAAAACCAACCAACCAAACATTAAGCTGCGTGTGCGCCACCATTGTAAATAAATTCCCATAGTAACAAATGCTAAAATGTTAATTATTAAAAAGTACTAAAACAAATAATGTTATGTCTTTCAGTCTCTTGATACCCATCAGAAATATTGTCAGACAACTTCACTTCAGATTTCTTTTCAATTTTTGGTAGGTCCGTAATTTGGAATTATTTGCTAATTACCCCCCCCCCCAAAAAAAAAAAAAAAACATCCTCTCCCCGGTTTTTGTTTTAAACCGACTCGCTGCCAGATTCTCTCACTTTTTTTTAACTTTTTTTAAAACGTATTTTGGGGGCTGTTCAGTTTTTAATTGCTAGGGTTCCCTGTTTTTAGGGGGGTGGGGTGGGGCTGATTTATTCCATAGTTGGGTGTCAATGTAAAAGATTGTTCCCACAACATCCCGTGCACTTTTGTAGTGTCTTGTAGTGGTTTTTCAAATCTTCTATTCTATTCATTGTCATTTTGTTTTAATGAACCTATGTGGCCCCGTAGTGGTGCAATTTTATGTATTTTTTTCTGTGTAAATTGTTATCAACATTTTTACCCTGTAATATCACATTATTCAGCTTTGTGCTGCAAGTTATTTTTGTTTATTACAAATAAATGAATAAATGCATTCCTCCCATCCCAAGCCAATTAGTATTAACTTGCCTAAATTTATCAAATCTCCTCAAAAGTTGAAGCACAGAGCCCCAGGTTGATAAACTTTTGTAATTCCTCAATCTATTAAATGCATGACCACAAAACGTTCTTGTTCAAAATATTGTGAGGGCGTAACTGATGATAATCACCTTGGCGCGTGACTTTTGACCTATAGTTAGGTAAACACGTAAGGGGGGGGGGCGGGGGGCACGACACAAAATCTCCCGGTGGGGGGGGGGGGGCTCCTCACTCGTATTGTATAGCTCCCGGATGACATTATCTTAATAAGGTCTAACATTATTTTAGTTACACAAATAATATACCAAAGACACAAAGGTTGTATGGTTTTTATGATATTTGTATTAAATGATTTATTCTAACATAAAGAACGTGATAAGTTAGGCTTGATGTGTGGAAACATCCTTACAATATCAAAGCTTCGGACAACATGATGAGAGATACAAAAAAAAACATATTTGTGTACATCGATACCAAAGGCTTACCGAGTACTTTTTATAAAATAAGTAGCCATGATTTATAAAAAACACTGGTATAAAAACAATTTGTCTTGGAATTTAGAATTTTGATTTTGAACTTGAACGTTGTCAGAAATTTGCAATCCTATATAAATGTGAACCTGCTAGACTCGATTTCACAAAACACTGAACTTCACCTGAAAACGATTTCGTCCATATTGCCAATTTGTTCGTGATTTGAAAGCCTTATGTGACATCACACTATGAACAAATAAAGGCACTGGACACTTGTGTAAAAATACCAGTCTTCACACTTGGTGTATCTTCACATGTGCATAAAATAACAAACCTGTGAAAGTTTGGACTCAATTGGTCGTTTGAGTTGCAAGGGAATGATGGAAGAAAACAATTCGTGCTTTGAGAAGACTAATAAAAGACTTCAGGCCTGAAGTATTTTATTATATGAGTGCAAAATTAACTCTTTCTCAAAAACCACGTTCTTTCAGAAGGAGCCGTTTCCCACAATGTTTTGGAGTTTGGACTCGTATAAGTAATTTTGAGTAGTCGCCAATAGTGTCCAGTACCTATAAAGCAGGTAATATTGATAGGTAGTTCAGATCAAATTTTACTCTTTGTGAAATCGAGTCTAGGTTCAGACTTAGTGATATTTATCATAGGATGAGTTGTTAATATGCCCACAGAGAGATTTGTTTTCACTGTAAAAATATATTAGTAAAAACAACGCTAATTAGTCATATGAGACATGATTTTGATGTAAGTTAGTCAAAACCATGTCTCGTACGACTAATTAGTGTTGTTTTGACTAATATAGTTTTAGAGTGTTTTGGCACCACACTTAGCTGCATAGCAGTTAAGATTGATGCACATTTTAAAATCAACTTTCTTCTTTATGAATTCACTACCTTTTCTAAAAATAGATATGCCCCACCGGTTTCGTACAAAAGTAGTCAATTCACGAAACACTGATTGTGTGTGAATATATCACAAAATAATATTAACATGAATTCCTATTGAAACTGCATAGTTGTAATGACAAAACGGCAGTGACTGGTGAGTAATGAATCAGAGTGACGTAATGGTTGGTGAGCTCTGTGATTGGTTGATACAATGAGTCTAAAGTAGCTTACGAGAATTAATTGTGATAACAAAAGGTTTGTTCGACCGCTCCGAAAAAAATGTTTACTTTATGTTGCACTCGCTACAGCTATATTAGTCTTCAATAGTTTGCATCTTCGACATTTTTCAAATTTTGTGAAAGAAATCCCGAAACTACAAAATTTGTTTAATAAATAATAAGCAAATGAGTGTTTTTTTAAAAGAGGCAAACCGTTCAAGCACTCTTACAATCAACCACAGCGGGTCTCGATCATCAACATGAACCCAAAGAACTTTAACCAAATGAATGGAAGCACAAAGATACTTGTTTACCTGCAAGTGTTGAAGTTTTACAAGTATACCAAATCAAAGTAGTAGCCAGTAACGCACAAGCAAGGCAAACAACCCACCAGAAATGTTGCCACCCGTGCCGTGGTTTTGTGACACACAAAGGACTTCACCAAAGATAGTTTGATTTGTAGACAGGAAACAAGACGAAAGATAATGTGACAGAATTGGATGAAATTATGGTATTTAAATGAAAGATAGACTTAAAACCTTGTAGGAATTGAACTCTTGCAAGTATACCAGTGATTGCGACCCGTGCCGTGGTTTTGTGCCATTTAAACCAACACGCTCAGCTAAAGATGCTGCAAAGAGCACACAAAGGACTTCACTAAAGATGATGAGATCGGTAGATAGGAAAAAAGACGAAATATAATGTGATCAGAATTGGTTGAAAATGTGGTAATGAAATGTATAGGGGTAGACTTGAAACCCATGATAACAGAGCAAGAAGTGTTCACAGATATCCCATCAAGGGAAAAGCAACAGACCAATGTAACTGGTATGAAAAACATCAGAATGGTAACTGATGATATCTAAGACAAAGAAATGCAGTAGCTGTGATGAGAAATATATTGCTTGTGTTTTTGTACGATAAATATCAGAGTTCACACGTGAAAGTGTTCAGTTTTGGTCTATTGTCATTATCTTGCCATAATGTGCCATAATGTTTGTGCCAGCTCGGTGTTTCATGATTTCAATTTGCTGTAGTGTTTTGTACTTTTATATGTTATTATCTATATTTTTTAAATTCATGCTTTTATTTTCTGTATTTTTATAAACATGTATGTTTTTTGTTGGAGGGGTCTGGGAGGGCGCATCGCTTTGATGACAGTTTTTAAAACTTGTGCCTTACCCTGGACGGCCCCTGCCAACAAAGAATTATGTCCGAAGATTTAAAATAAAATAATAAAATAAAACTTCGGGAGTGACGTCAGTGCACCTCGGGCCAGCCCCAAGTGACCCAATCCACAAGTGGTGCTCACGTTCGTCCTGGAAAAAAAATAATACGCAACATCGGGGTCGACCCAGGGAAGCTAAACGAACGCACCCACTGTTGTAGTTCTGAGCATGCGCACGTTACAGAAAACAACGGATTTACATGGTAGGTCTGCTGCCACACAGCGTCCTAAAAGGTTTAACAAGTACACAACGTGCTTCCCCAGATAAAGACAGGTACCTGCTACCATATGCTGCTTGATCCAGTGTTTCCATTGGATAACCATGACCATTGGATAAATGTAGTGACTAAAAGCTACCGCACCTTGGTTTGTTTTGATTGGGTCTGAGGTTACCTCGGACAACCAATCAAAACACAGATATTGAAAGGTTACTTGCAATATTGTAATGTTGGTGCAGAATTTGACTACGTATCTTTATGTGAAATGAATTTAGGTCAAAGGTGAATGTACAGACGCACGCCGGCTGGAGGCCGGCCGGTCTCTGGCGTTATTCACGAGCCTCGAAGTGTGACGTCAGATGTTCAGGCTACAGAGAGGTTTCTTTTGTGAGTCCTTTAGTAGGAGGGGTGATGGGTTCAGACTTTCACTTTCGTAAGGTCTTTAGATTGCAAGACTATATTGGAAAAGTTCTTTTTCCATTATTATAAAGATAGATAGTTATTTTCTGATTATGCTCAGTTTATCAAAAAGAATGAAAACTAACCTTAGCAATGGTGATGTCCAAGCTAACCTCGGCAGTTTATATTTTCAACACAGCTTGTCAAGAGTTCTCCGTACAGCGGAGAGATGAAGACCAGGGAATAATATACGTTGCGTTCCTTTTTGGGGTTGATGAACTGGGCACAGATGAATTTAGCATCTTGACAGGTATGGCCGGTCAAGTCAAAGCCATAGCTGACGTCGTTGAAGACGACTTTACCCTCCATTTCCGAAGAAGGCCGTTCTCTTTCAGGCAAAGCTTTCTGCATGACGGTGCCAGACAGCTCGTTCTGCCCGTTTTCACTGCTAGACATCCACACCCTCACTGTCCATATTCCTCGATGGTGTTGTGTCCATGGAACTGCCTCCGAATACTTCACTTTCAGCTGCAGAGCAATCTCATTTGCTTTGCCTTGTTTTATGGAAGCTTGTGGCACCTCTGGATTAATCTCATTCACACTAACATCTGTATGGTATTAGGAATGTAAATTATTTTTTAGTTCCTCTTCTCAACACTCTTAAAAACACACGGGTCAGATTACTGATCCACTTCTGGGTCTGGTTAACCAAGAAACTGGTTTAAATAAAGACTATAGGATTATGCATCATTTTGACCCACTTTTAATGGCTTTTTATATAAAATAAAAAACTCGGGTCAGAAGAGATTATTTTGAGGTCAGACTGACAGGAAACTGGTAAAAAAGAAGAGATTCTGACTAATATTCTGCGTAATTTTGATTCACTTGTTGGGACCCGGTTAGGGTTAATTGATCCGGCAGCTGCCTCGATGCATTTGTTGCCTTTTTTAAACGTTCCGTTTTTGGGCGGAAATTTGTCTTTTTGTTAAAAAGAAATAAAAAAATCCGGGGCATCCGTCCTCCCCCACCCCACCCCAAGGTTATAAAAACGACAACGATCACGACGCAAAGAGACTACTTCAATGGATGTTTTCAGCTATCATCATCATTAGACCGTGTAAGTTTGATGTTAATCTGTGATCTTCACCATTTTGTTTTCTTACCAATTTTTTAACGTTCCGTTAAACTTATGTAGTGCAAAACACTTTTGAAAGCTTAAATGTTAGAGATGACTTACTGTAGCCGCAAATCTTGCAGCATTCCCCTTCAATTTCGATTCTTTGTCTGCAATCAAGTGGTGGACATGTAAGATACTGACAACTCAAAGTGGAATTATCACAGTCGCAGTACGAACAGTCATTCAGCGCCTTTCGCTCACCATGACGTATAATTTGGTCATCGTACATACAGGAAAGTAGTCTTGGTCCCAAGACCATTGGTGTTGCGCAGTCACACACAACCAACGTTCCGATTATGCACGGCAAAAACTGTCCACGCTTGTAATGAACGAACGCTAGCGGGCGCTCTGTTTCTCTGATTTAGATCTCACCATGGTCTTGAATATTTGCAGCGACGGGTCTTAACTTTTTTATTGTTTTTCGGCAAATCTCCCCCGACTTTCCGGTGGAGCCAATCAGAGGCTGCGTTGCGGTTGGCTCATGAATAATTCATCAGTGTTGTGCATGTAGTGTACAATGCATGCAGTAATTCCGTTGCATGACTTTTGCTTTACTCTGTGTGTGGGTATATATGTTTTTATCGGAGTATAATAATGTCCAGATCAGTAGGATTTGAAACTTTGATACAGGGTGGAAATACGATAAAGAAAGGTTTGTGGTACCAGCACAAACATTTCTATGTGTAATGTCCAGATCCAGACTACTGCATTGCCATGATATGCAGCTTGAAATGCGATCGTGGCGTTATGCTCCCGACGTGCCAGGGCCCACACTGATGAAGCCTGTATTGGCTAAACAATTTGCTTATAGTTAGCACAAAATAGTATTGCTTAGCAGAAACTGGTTGCCAGCCAATTTTTAATTAAATTTGAAATTTTGTAGTGCCCAAGTAAATTTTTGGATAGTAAAGAAATTTTGTACAGTATTTTCTGCCAAACAGATATTAACTGGTGGGCCCTGTAGTGTTATTCACAGTTAAAGTTTTTTAATCTTGGGGGAAGGAAATCTTGAGGGATTCAAAAGCGTCTTTGTGAGAACAGATTTTGAAACGTAACCGTAGCTGCATATCTTGGAACGTAAGCGTAGCTTGACTCGGGATTGAAAGCGTACGTTTTGATATTGTAGCGTAACCTATTAGTATCTTGGAGTGTATAAGCGTAGCTGAGTAGCTGCATAGCTTGGAACGTAACAGTATCTTTTGGTGGAGCGTAAGCATATCTTGGAACGTAATTCGTAGCTGCGTATCTTGGAACGTAAGCGTAACTTGACATGGGATTGAAAGCGTACCTTTTGATATTATAGCGTAACTTGAAGGAACGTAAGCAGATCTGTAAGCGCAGCTGAGTAGCTGTGTAGCTTGGAACGTTGACATCTTTTGGAACGTAAGCATATCTTGGACTGAAGCGTAGCATCTTGGAACATAAACGCAGCTGCGCATCTTTGAACGTAGGCATAGCTTGACTCGGGCTTGAAAGCGTACTTTTTGATATTATAGTGTAACTTGAAGGAACGTAGACCTAAGCGTATCTTGGAACGTAACCATATAACATTTTTTGGGAATGTACTCGTAACAATATCTTTTGGAATAACTCATGAGAAATTTCGAGTTTTGATTGCTTGTCCAGCGGCGACTACTGCTATTCAACTCCCAGTTATTTGAGGCGAATAGTCGGGTCATTAAATTCCACTAGTTGCCCAGTTTAATCATTACCTCAAAAATAACTCTTCATTCACAGAATTAAAAAATAATACTTTGTTTGACAAAATTATGCTTTGAGGGAATTTTGTTTTAGCATTATTTTTATTTAAACCTTTTATAAAAAATTCTCATAATTTTTTTAAGCTACTCACACAATAACACTGTCAATATAACAATATGCGATATTCCTACGTTTTGACATCATCAAAATTACCTGAAAACTCATAACAAAAAGAAATTAGGGGGCCATGAATCAAAATGGAGCATATTGGAATGTTGCGATCATAAGAAACAACGGATTCGACACCCGCAAGCTGGGAGTTCATAGCGCCTGGGATTTAACACCTCCAACCCCCACGAGACACGGCATGGGCGGTACGTGATATTCCACAAGGCTTATTTCACGTTCCGATTGCTCCACGCCGTGGGGCCATACAGCGTCCGATACACGGACTCTCTGAATGCTAATTTTACGTTCGATTTTTGACCATTATTTACGATTTCAAATCGTCACGTATCCATAATCTGAATAGGTACGTATACTTAAAATTTCACTGTTTTCCTTTTAATAGGCCTATAATGACCACGGAATCACTCTTTGAGCAAAGATTATTAAAAATAGACCGCCGATCATATTGACCTTTGACTCGATCTAGTTTGATTAGTCATCTACAATTCGTCACGTGATATGAATATTGCATACATTAAAAGTAATTTACATAGTCTGGCCACGCCTTCAATTTGCAAATATCCAAGACCATGGTGAGCACAGGATATGGTGAGATCCGTAAATCAGAGAAACAGAGCGCCCGCTAGCGTTCGTTCATTACAAGCGTGGACAGTTTTTGCCGTGCATAATCGGAACGTTGGTTGTGTGTGACCGCGCAACACCAATGGTCTTGGAACCAAGACTAACAGGAAAGCTCACGTGGGACCACATCTACAAAGGAAAGGTTAAACGAAAAACTCAATTCAACAAAGCTTTGTACTACTATGAGGTTGTTTTTGAGGTGTCAACAGTTTGTTTATAAAAATACACTCTAAAAACTAAGACATACATGGTAGTTCGACATTGGGCATCCCCATCGGTTTGTACAGCGAATGTCAACTTTGCTATTTCGATGTTGGTCAACTTTGCTATTTCTGAAGCCCCTCCCCCTCCACATTAAACTGTCTGTAGGTTATAATGATAACTTGTGTGTGTTTACGGAGGGTCACTTCATTGAACTGCATTTCTAGGGAATTCAGTTTATTGGTATCGAAATATATTTTTTGAGTCAAATCACAACCAGAATCAGCAGTATACAGGTGTATCATGTTTCCAAATGATATGGATATATCATCTTGTCTTTTGATGACTGTAGATGTTTCTAATGAAGACAGGTTGACGTTATTATGGTATCCATTCAAGTATGTCAATAACTATAATCAACTGAAACTGGGTATTAACAGCACTGGACACTATTGGTAATTACTCAAAATAATGATTAGCTTGAACCTTATTTGGTAACGAGCAATGAGCAGAGGTCGATAGTAATAAAACATTTTGAGAAACGGCTCCCCTTGAAGTAATGTAGTTTTCGAGAAAGAAGTAGTTTTCCACGAATTTTATTTCGAGACCTCAGAATTAGATTTTGAGGTCTCGAAATCAAGAATCTGAAAGCACACAACTTTGTGTGACAAGGGTGTTTTTTTCTTTTTGGTAATTACTTTCTGTGACAAATACCAATAGTGTCCAGAGTATTCAAAGACACTGGACACTATTGGTATTTGTCAAAGACCAGTATTCTCACTTGGTGTATCTCAACATAATATGCACAAAATAAAAAAAACTGTGAAAATGTTAACTCATTGATCGTCGAAGTTGCAAGATAACAATGGAATAAAAAACAACCTTGTCACACGAAGTTGTGTGATTTCAGTAGCTTGATTTCGAGACCTCAAATTCTAAATCTGAGGTCTCGAAATCAAATTCAAATATTTTAGTGGAAACTTACTTCTTTCTCGGAAAACTATGTTATTTCAGAGGGGTCCGTATGTGAACAAGTTTGCACCTTTAAAAGTTATATGTGACCCGCTCCGTGAAAATGAGTCACATGTATGCAATTTTAAGAATTGAGTTATGCATGGCTGGAAAGAACACATCAGCAGCAGTAATTCGGTATTTGTCTAAGCTTTGGGGTGTATCGCGTTGCTGAGTTACTCCCGTTTGAAATTAGCCACTACACCATTTTTTGTGAAAAACGAATTCTAACAAAGTGATATTTTAGCTACCATTTCGTGCAAAAGGATACAAATTACATGTAG
Source organism: Asterias amurensis (assembly GCF_032118995.1). Lineage (NCBI taxonomy): Eukaryota > Metazoa > Echinodermata > Asteroidea > Forcipulatida > Asteriidae > Asterias > Asterias amurensis. The sequence continues at coordinate 7,977,546 of NC_092651.1, forward strand.
ACAAAGTATGACCACAAAACTTTTTATTTTTTTTTTATTTTTTTTTTACAATTTCCACAGTAAACTGTCCATAATTTAATAATGCATTGGGCGACATGTGACTCATTTTCACAGAGTGGGTCACATATACGTCTGTTATGTCGGATGTCCCTTCAAAGCCACCATCGTTTATTTAATGTTTGGATTTAGTTCGGAGAGTGCTCTGTTATGAAAACAAGCATTTTATTTCCACAAACCTTCATTTGTCTACCTCGTCTTTATCCACACTGTAGTCCAGTTCGTTAGAAGTAGGCCTACTGGCAGTAGGTGATGTCAGTTATTCTAGTCACTGCAGTAATTCACACGACAGCAATTTATCTGGGGTCCCTTGCTTTAATTTTAGCATGGTTGTAATATGTAGCCGCTATTTGCAAGAGATCTTGGACAGTGGACAAAATTGTTGTCCTTTTCACATGAGGTACATATTGTACAAAAACCATACTACAATTTAGCAAGGGACACTTGCTAAATTGCTCTCGTGTGAAGGGGCTTCCCATCATATAATGTGTATGGATGGAATTTCTACAGAATCCGATTTTGTTTGCAGGACCTACTATAATACCCCAAAATAACAAACACTTCTGCCAAAGTTTTGTATATATACACCCTTAAGTTTACTGCTGAAAAGTTTGTTACTGACGGTTTCATGGTCCATGGCTGACTTTCCAGTAAAACGACGTCATGGTTTTTGTACACTATGGTTATTGTATGTTAAATATGAACTTCTGACTTCCGATGATCCCTTCATTACATTAAACAACCACACGCAGTGTTCTAAACCATGACGTCATTGTCTGGAATGTCACCCGTGTGGATCGTTATTTGTTCTTCAAATTGTTTGGTTTAAAAGATTGCTTATAAACAAATGACCAGCAATATCAAACAAGCAACTTGACAACCTTGGAGGGTGTATAGGCTCAAGCCCCCCCCCCCCCCAAAAAAAAAAAAAAAAAAAAAAAAACACACCGGTACATTGCAATGCTGTATTGACAATGGTCTCAGTGTATCCATTTTTAAATGTCTGCCAAGTTCATTACCAAGTTCTCTGAATCTGTCGTATCAGAAACAACGCTAAGCAGTTTAGACAGTTGCGAGTGTAATATGCGTCTTCACATCTGTAAACATTATACACTTATATATAATTATCTTTTGATGACTTTAGACGTATCAGATTCAACTACCTCCTGTTGTGTTCAAAACCATGACCGATCATTTTTCTTGAAAGTCACCCGTGTGTATCGTTCATTATTCATACAGTCAGGGGAGAGGTTTCAATTCAATTCAATTCAATTCAATTTATTTATTTCATCACAAATTACAAGTAAAAAGTGAAAATTGTTTTCCCTGTGTGCACTAAAAAGATTCAAGTTAGATACTTATAGAAAGACAAACAAACATTACATTTTAAAAATACAGAAATTAATTACAAAAATTTAGTTAAGCAATAAATAGGCTATTTCAAATTTTAAAAAGAGAGAAACGTTATCAAAAACTCACCATCACTGATTAAAATGGAAAGCAACAACTAAAGTTACCTTATAAAAAATGAGTTAAAAAGATGAATAGCACTGGGTAAAAAAGATAGTCTGAACCGGTTTGTGCGAGTAGAGAGAGAACGGTACCTTCCTGATGGGAGAATGTGAATGAATGAGTGAAGTGGGTGAGTTTGCCTGGGTTATAACTTTCAGTTTATTTAAATACTGTTTGTCTAGGATTTCTCTCATGGGTTTTACTTCGAAACCTATTATCTTGCTGGCAACCTTGGTGATACGATCAATTTTCTTCTGATTTTTCACAGTTAGATTATTATACCAAACAATACAGCTAAAAGTAATGACTGACTGAATAATACTCTGGTAAAACAGGTGTAAAATTGAATCACGGACATTGAAAGATCGTAATTTCCTTAGAAAATAAAGCCTCTGATTTGCCTTGGCACACATTTTTTGAGTATTTTTGTTCCAATCCAATTTGTTATCTATAATTGTTCCAAGATATTTATATTCACTGACGATTTCTACTTCGTCATTCTTTATACAAACCGTATGAATACCTTGACGGATCTTACGAAAATCAAAAAAAAGTTCTTTGGTTTGGGTTATATTCAAAGTGAGAAAGTTGTCATCACACCACTGGACAAAGCGCTCTATTTCAAGCCTATAATTAGTCTCATTGTTTTTGAGGATCAGACCAGTCAAGGAAGTGTCATCGGTGTACTTTACAAGAGAGCAAGATTCACTGTTACTATTAAAGTCACTGGTGTACAAAGTAAAGAGGACTGGTGGTAGTACACAACCTGTGGCGCTCCAGTATTTGTGAAGATCAAGTCAGAGAAAGAAGTTCTGATCTTTACACGTTGGGGTCTAGCTCTCATGAAGTCACTGATCCACAGGCACAAGTGTGGATTGACGTGCATTTTCTGTAGCTTCTGAACCAACTTATGCGGTTGTAGTGTATTGAAGGCAGATGAGAAATAAAAAAATAGTGTTCTAACGTAAGTTTTAGGTTGATCAAGATGACACTGGATATAGTGTTGTTACAGTGTCATCCACCCCTCGCTTTGTACAATATGCAAACTGGCAAGGATCGGCAAAGATCTTGGTATGTGTCAGGAGAAGTTCTTTCACAATGCTCTCAAAACACTTCATTACAATGGCGGTAAGAGCTACTGGCCGATACTCATTCCAGGCTGAAGGTTTGGCTATTTTTGGAATGGGGACAACATTTGACGATTTCCATAGTTTGGGAACGTGGTGAGCATCAAGTGATCATTGAAACATTTCTCGAAAAACAGGTGACAGTTCTTTGTTGCACATTTTTAGAGTCTTTCCCGAGATCCCATCCGGGCCCTTTGCTTTGTTGGCTTTAAATTTCTTTAATGCGTTCTCAACGGTTTGCAAGCTGAGTTGGATTGCGTTTTCTGTGCTTGCATTGGATTCCAAAGTTCTGCAGATGTCAGTATTTAAATCGCTAAATTCAGCAACATCAAAGCGACCGAAGAAAACATTCAGCTGACCCCCCCCCCCCATATAGTTCACTTGTAATCCATCCCATATAAAATAGAGTCCTTTTTGAGAAATTCAGTAATATTTACAAGTCTCTATTCTCAGATAAACTTGTCTCAAATGCCACTATAGACCTCTATGATGGTCTAGCCATCTTGAATTTTCCCCATTGATATCAATCTTACCAAACCGAGGCTGGAAGATCCCCGGGCGAGCTTTACAACATGGTGACGTCGTTTTTAAAGGAACACGTTGCCTTGGATCGGTCGAGTTGGTCTTTGAAAAGCGTTCTGTAACCGTTTGTTTTAAAATCGGTATGGTTAGAAAGATGTTGTGAAAGTAGAATACAGAGAATTGTTTTGACTCCAATAAATGGCCGACCGTGTTATTCGACGAGGTAAAACAAAAACCGTACAATGTTTAGTGATACTTGTGTGGATCACTTTTAAAACATCTTTCTAACCATATGCATTTCATAACAAACGCCTCAAACGCTTTTTGAAGACCAACTCGTCCGATCCAAGGCAGTGTTCCTTTAAGCGAAAAAAAGGAGCAAGTCTCAAAGTATTACGAATCGGTCATGTCAATAACAATTAATGAGCAAATACTAAAACCGCCCAGTCCCTTTGATATGAAGGGACTGTGTCAATGACTGATATGTGAGAGTCTTAAATGGCATAAGTGAATAACAAGTGTGCAGGGGGAAATCTGTCCGCCGGGGATTTCGCCCCCAGCCCCCATGTGGGAACATGGGCTGGAGGAGGAGGGTTCAAAAGAGGGCGCTAACAGAGCGCTAACAATGGAATAAAAAACACCCCTGGCACACAAACTTGTGTGCTTTCAGATGCTTGATTTCGGGACCTCGAAATCTAAATTTGGGGTCTCGAAATCAAATTCGTGGAAAATTCCTTCTATTCGAAAACTATGTTCCTTCAGAGGGAGCAGTTTTTCACAATGTTGTTTACCATCAACAGCTCTCCATTGCATGTTACCAAGTAAGTTTTTATGCTAACAATTAGTTTAAGTGATACCAATAGTGTCCAGTGCCCTTGAACATGATGGGCCTGTGGTATGTTCTTGTGGGGTATGGTGGGGTGGGGCGGGGCGGTCATCTACTTGAAACAATACAACAACACGACAACATTTTCAATTTAAAGGATACAATTCATGCAGTACTTGTTTTAATAGCAACAACACATAATAACAGCACAGCACATAATACGATCATTATATAGGCCGAAAGTCAGCACAATGGATTGCCATACAAAGTCGTGACTACAACAAATTACATTGTACAATTACCGAGATAGATGATACTCTCATGGGGTGTTTTGAATTTGACTCAAATTTGATCAAATTGTCTGGATCTGGGCCAATTTGACCCAGATGTTTTTAGAGTGTAGTGATGTGTGATACTTAAAGGATTCGGGTACTTTTTGTAACACAAAACAGAATGTCCACAGATTTACATTAAACTTCCACCATTTGAAGATAATGACAGTAGAAAGCGTACCTTGAAATATTACTTGTTGAGGTGCTGTAGTTTTGGGGAAATTAGTAAAACAATGTCACGAAAACGTTTATTTCATGCTAAAATAATTTTCGTCTCATGATCACTGAGACGAAAATTATGTTCATGACCCTGTTTTACTCACTTTTAAAAACTACAGCCCCTCAGCACGTAGTATTTTCAGGGAAGCTTTCTACTATCATTATTTTCAAACCGTGTGAGTTCAAATCTGTGACATTGGTTTTTTTTTTTGTCCTACAAAAGTTACTGGACCCTTTAATCCAGGATCACTCACATTAACTATAAATGTTATATAAACTCCATTGAATGTTCAGATCATCGGTTTATTTTATTATCTTTCAGCAATTAGCAAAGCTCACTAGAACTACAATATTTTGATGTTAACGTCCTCTGCACAGCACTATAGAAAATTCAACATCTGAAACTGCTACTCATCATAGACTTTGTTTGCCTGCTGGTCATAATAAACCTGAGTTTCCTAAATGGAAATTAGAGCTGCAAATTGTTTGTCAATTTTTCGAGTTTTTGCATGATAATAACGCTCAAAACTTTGAGGCATTCATAGACCTTTCTAATGCAACGTCACAGCTCGAGTTTTTGCAATCAATACAAAGCCATCAATGCAAAACAAATCCAGTTTGTTTACAAAGTAATAACAACATGTTGGAAACAAAACAAAACAACCAGTTATGGAATGTGTTTTAATTGACTTGGAAGCTTACAGAAAATGTTGGATTTGGTTTAATGGTATGCAGTCGTCCTTGCCAACCAGCGCGTTTTGTTTATGGAAAGTTGAACTCCACCTGCAGTTGAACTGTTTCTGTTTCCAAGTTGGAGATCAGTGGTGATGCTGTGTAAAGAGAAAAGAAATACAACATTCTGCTTTTTAACAATTGAATAAATAACCATTGGTTCCAGTTATAAGGGCCCTTGGCTACTATTAAACACCATGGTGATCGATTCTTTGAACAGTGTTAAATGCAATGGAAATGGAAGGGGGTACATTAGCAATGGGAGACCTTGGAACGCTACGTGGCAGCAGACTTACACGGTAAATTTTCACTGTTGTAGTTCTGAGCATGCGCACGTTAAAGGAAACAACGGATTTACATGGTAAGTCTGCTGCCACCTAGCGTCCTAAAATGGTTTTAAAAGTACACGACGTGCTTCCCCAGAGAGTTTTATCCTTGCGAATAAAGACAGGTACCTGCTACCATGCTGCTAGGTCCAGTGTTTTCATTGGATAATATGACCATTCGATAAATGCAGTGACCAAAAGCTACCGCACCTTGGTTGGTTTTGATTGGGTCTGAGGTTACCTCGGACGACCAATCGAAACACAGAAATGGAAAGGTTACTTTCGGTCGTCTGCATGTGTGTCCACGTATGTGTATTGTACACAGTACATGCATGTGCATGTACTTGCAATATTGTAAAGTTTGTGCAGAATTTGATCAAAGATATTTGGGTGCGTTCGTTTAGCTTCCCCGGGTCGACCCCGGTGTGTGGCGTTTTCTTTTTCCAGGACGAACGTGTGCAGATAATTACCCACGTTTGTCCTGGAAAAAACCCGCCACACATGGGGGTCGACCTAGGGAAGCTAAACGAACGCACCCTTTATGTGAAATGAATTTAGGTCAAAGGTGAATGTACAGACGCACGCCGGCTGGAGGCCGGCCGGTCTCTGGCGTTATTCACGAGCCTCGAAGTGTGACGTCAGATGTTCAGGCTACAGAGAGGTTTCTTTTGTGAGTCCTTTAGTAGGAGGGGTGATGGGTTCAGACTTTTACTTTCGTAAGGTCTTTAGATTGCAAGACTATATTGGACAAGTTTTTTTTCCATTATAAGGGCCTTTATGAATTGGTCATCTCCTCCCTAGATAGTTATTTTCTGATTATGCTCAGTTTATAAAAAAGAATGAAAACTAACCTTAGCAGTGGTGATGTCCAAGCTAACCTCGGCAGTTTGTATTTTCAACACAGCTTGTCAAGAGTTCCCCGTACAGCGGAGAGATGAAGACCAGGGAATAATATACGTTCCGTTCCTTTTTGGGGTTGATGAACTGGGCACAGATGAATTTAGCATCTTGACAGGTATGGCCGGTCAAGTCAAAGCCATAGCTGACGTCGTTGAAGACGACTTTACCCTCCATTTCCGAAGAAGGCCGTTCTCTTTCAGGCAAAGCTTTCTGCATGACGGTGCCAGACAGCTCGTTCTGCCCGTTTTCACTGCTAGACATCCACACCCTCACTGTCCACACCCCTCGATCGTGTTTATACCATGGAATTGCCTCCGAATACTTCACTTTCAGCTGCAGAGCAATCTCATTTGCTTTGCCTTGTTTTATGGAAGCTTGTGGCACCTCTGGATTAATCTCATTCACACTAACATCTGTATGGTATTAGGAATGTAAATTATGTTTTAGTTCCTCTTCTCAACACTCTTAAAAACACACGGGTCAGATTACTGATCCACTTCTGGGTCTGGTTAACCAAGAAACTGGTTTAAATAAAGACTACAGGATTATGCATCATTTTGACCCACTTTTAATGGCTTTTTATATAAAATAAAAAACTCGGGTCAGAAGAGATTATTTTGAGGTCAGACTGACAGGAAACTGGTAAAAAAGAAGAGATTCTGACTAATATTCTGCGTAATTTTGATTCACTTGTTGGGACCCGGTTAGGGTTAATTGATCTGGCAGCTGCCTCGATGCATTTGTTGCTTTTTTTAAAAGTTCCGTTTTGGGGCGGAAATTTTTCTTTTTGTTAAAAAGAAATTAAAAGAATCCGGGGCATCCGTCCTCCCCCACCCCGCCCCAAGGTTACAAAAACGACAACGATCACGACGCAAAGAGAATACATTCTATTGGTTGAATGAGCGTGGGCGTAGTCTGCGTGGAGTAATTCAACCAATAGAATGCGTTCTCTGTCTGGTGTGTTCGTTATCGTTTTCGTTATCACTGCAGTGTAGCGTTCCAAAGCATTCAATTGTAAGCACGGCCATTCTTTGTATAGTAAAGAATGTCATTAGATAAAGCGCCTTTTTAAGGAACATTACAGAATTGGTTTTGCTAACAAAACTTTGAGATCGATCGGCCATCTGGGTCACGAGAAAATAGTGAAAACCGATTACACACTTTGCATGACATTGGTAAAAAAAATGAATAAAACGTTCACTGAGCGATAAACTTCAAACGCAAGGTTCAACTATTTATTTCTCATCGAATTATTATGACATTTCAGGCAGAAATATCTCAACGGATGTTTTCAACTATCATCATCATTAGTAGACCGTGTAAGTTTGATGTTAATCTGCTTAAATGTTAGAGATGACTTACTGTAGCCGCAAATCTTGCAGCATTCCCCTTCAATTCTGATTCTTTGTCTGCAACCAAGTGGTGGACATGTAAGATACTGACAACTCAAAGTGGAATTATCACAGTCGCAGTACGAACAGTCATTCAGCGCCACCTTTCGCTCACCATGACGTATAATTTGGTCATCGTACATACAGGAAAGCTCACGTGGGACCACATCTACAAAAGAAAGGTTAAACGAAAAACTCAATTCAACAAAGCTTTGTACTACTATGAGGTTGTTTTTGAGGTGTCAACAGTTTGTTTATAAAAATACACTCTGAAAACTAAGACATACATGGTAATTCATCATTGGACATCCCCATCGGTTTGTACAGCGAATGTCAACTTTGCTATTTCGATATTGGACATTCAATATGATTTTGTGCAGCAAATGTCAACTTTTTCGATGTTGGACATTCAATATGAGTTTGTACAGCAAATGTCAACTTTCCTATTTCGATATTGGACATTCAATATGATTTTGTGCAGCAAATGTCAACTTTGCTATTTCGATGTTGGACATTCAATATGAGTTTGTACAGCAAATGTCAACTTTGCTATTTCGATATTGGACATTCAATATGATTTTGTGCAGCAAATGTCAACTTTGCTATTTCGATATTGGACATTCAATATGAGTTTGTACAGCAAATGTCAACTTTGCTATTTCGATATTGGACATTCAATATGAGTTTGTTCAGCAAATATCAACTTTGCTATTTCGATATTGGACATTCAATATGAGTTTGTACAGCAAATGTCAACTTTGCTATTTCGATATTGGACATCCCCATCGGTTTGTACAGCGAATGTCAACTTTGCTATTTCGATGTTGGTCAACTTTGCTATTTCGATGTTGGACATTCAATATAAGTTTGTACAGCAAATGTCAACTTTCGATATTGGACATTCAATATGTATTTGTGCAGCAAATGTCAACTTTGCTATTTCGATGTTGTACATTCAATATAAGTTTGTACAGCAAATGTCAACTTTGCTATTTCGATGTTGGACATTCAATATGATTTTGTGCAGCAAATGTCAACTTTGCTATTTCGATATTGGACATTCAATATGAGTTTGTACAGCAAATGTCAACTTTGCTATTTCGATATTGGACAATCAATATGATTTTCTGCAGCAAATGTCAACTTTGCTATTTCGTTATTGGACATTCAATGTGATTTTCTGCAGCAAATGTCAACTTTGCTATTTCGTTATTGGACATTCAATATGAGTTTGTACAGCAAATGTCAACTTTGCTATTTCGATATTGGACATTCAATATGATTTTCTGCAGCAAATGTAAACTTTGCTATTTCGTTATTGGACATTCAATATGAGTTTGTACAGCAAATGTCAACTTTGCTATTTCGATATTGGACATTCAATATGGTTTTCAGCAGCAAATGTCAACTTTGCTATTTCGTTATTGGATATTCAATATGAGTTTGTACAGCAAATGTCAACTTTGCTATTTCGTTATTGGACATTCAATATGAGTTTGTACAGCAAATGTCAACTTTGCTATTTCGATATTGGACATTCAATATGATTTTCTGCAGCAAATGTAAACTTTGCTATTTCGTTATTGGACATTCAATATGAGTTTGTACAGCAAATGTCAACTTTGCTATTTCGATATTGGACATTCAATATGGTTTTCAGCAGCAAATGTCAACTTTGCTATTTCGTTATTGGATATTCAATATGAGTTTGTACAGCAAATGTCAACTTTGCTATTTCGTTATTGGACATTCAATATGAGTTTGTACAGCAAATGTCAACTTTGCTATTTCGTTATTAGACATTCGATATGAGTCTGACAGCAAATGGCAACTTTCCTATTTCGACATTGGACATCCAATGTGAGTTTGTACAGTGCTTTCAATACCATCCAGCCACATCTGCTTATTACAACATTAATTACAACATTAATTATAACTTAAATGTCAATCCTACAATATCCCATGGATCTATATCTTTCTGTTAAATCGATGCCAGCAGGTCAAAATTAACTCCACCATTTCATCCATTCAGTACACCAATACGGGAGGCGTACTTTTTTCCTAGGACATACGTTGGCAATTAACATAAAATGGGTGTGTTTTTGCCCGAAAAACACTCTCGCGCATGCACGAGCTTTAGTGGTGACCGCAAGGGACCTTGGGCCACTGGTGGTGGTATGTGGAATGAAAATAGTTGTGGTAAATAAAGGGGAACCACACAACCTGCTTTTCTTCTACTACTACGCTTCACACAATGGTGTACAGGTTGTGATGAACCAGTCTACCTCCTCCTCCATTGTCTCACCATGGAGATATATGGTCTATTTTTAAACTGGGCACATTTGGTAAATATTGTTGAAGACCAGTATTTTCACTTGATTTGGTAATTATTGTCGAGGACAGTTTTTTCACTTGATGTATCCCAACTTGCATAAGATAACAAACCTTTGAAAAAAACACACTATTGTGGTTGCATATTGTGTGTGCTCCAGATGCATACGTGCTGTTTGTAATGCAGTGTACTATTAAATTTCATTAAAAAAAAAAATTAGCGACCACAACCGTTCATTATGACCGTCTGTCTATTTTCATAATTACCCTCCCTCCCCCTCCCAACCATATCCAAACGTATTTTATCGGGCAATCAAGACTTGGCAGTGAAAGCAAGCGCGACGCATTTTATGGACAAAAGGTAGAGTTGTACAAATACGCAGTTTTACATGGTACATGGTACTAAATATGATGTACATTGTACATGTAACATGAACGCGTGTATGCGTGTATGTGTACATGTTTAATAATATGCATGAGTGTATTTCCACAACTATTATTACGTCGAAGTACGCATGTGCATGGGAAAATGTATAGTACGCTCATTTATGTAAATTGCCCACGTTCGTCCTAGGAAAAAAAATACGCATACGGGAGCCCCCCAGGGGTGTGTCATGTCACCTCTTTTGTACTAAATACCATATGATTTCATAAAATATGCAGATGATACAACCGCTGTGGGCTTTATGGATAGCAAACGTGATTTTAAAGGAACACGTTACCTTGGATCGTTCGAGTTGGTCTTTGAAAAGCGTTTGTAACCGTTTGTTGTGAAATGCAAATGGTTCGGATTTAAAGGAACACGTTGCCTTGGATCAGTCGAGTTGGTCTTTGAAAAGCATTTGTAACCGTTTGTTATAAAATATATATGGTTAGAAAGATGTTTAAAAAGTATAGAATACAATGATCCACACACATTTGCCTCGAAATTGCGTGGTTTTCCTTTTACTTTGCGAACTAACACAGTCGGCCATTTATGGGAGTCAACATTTTGACTCCCATAAATGGCCGACCGTGTTTGTCGACGAGATAAAAGGAAAACAACGCAATTTAGAGTGATACTTGTGTGGATCATTATATTCTACTTTTAAAATATCTCTCTAATCATATGCATTCTATAACAATTGATTACATACGCTTTTCAAAGACCAACTCGACCGATCCAAGGCAACGTGTTCCTTTAAAGTAGAATATGATCCACACAAACATGCCTCGAAATTGCACGGTTTTCCTTTCATGTCGCGAAGAAACAAGGTCGGTTATTTTATGGAGTCAAAATTTTGGCTTCACAAAATGACAAACGGTTTCACACACTTTTGATCAAAGACCAAATCGACCGATCCAAAGCAACGTGTTCCTAAAACAAGCTACAACAACGCTTATTTTACTCTCTAAATAGTGATCGTGCTATTTTACAATATTGTACTACAAATCTGTACACCAAAGTTCTGTTTAACTTGTGTTAATGGGAACATGAGGGCTCAAGATAATGTTTAATTGGGTAGAGTATTCAAACATGCCAACAAAGTTATCGGTATTCAGCAGGCTGTACCGGGTGATTTATATAAATCTCTCCTTTTAAATAAAATCACATTTATTAGTTACGACAGCTCTCACCCACTTCACTTGAAATTCCAGAAAAAGCCTTAGAAGCAATCGTTTTCTTCAAAGAGCCATCAAAACCCGATAGCGTTCATTTGTTCCGTCTACCATTTCCCGGGAAATGGCTCCGTAGTGGGAAAAGGGCTTTCGAAACTAGGCTATTAACATTGACTTACTTTTAGGACACGTCTTGCAGCATTCCCCATCAAGTTTCGTTCTACTGCTGGGATCGCAGGGTAGTTCTTGTGGACATGACTCAATCTGGCAACTCAAAGTGGAATTATCGCAGGTGCAGACTGTGCAGTCATTTGGCCTCAAAAAATCACCATGTATGTAAATTTCGTAAGAGCGGTCACCAGGGAGCTTTGCAAAACATGGAAGATAATTAAGGACACCTACAAAAATGTTAAGAAAAGATACATACAAAGACTATTCATCAAAGCTTCGAGGTGGTTTTGTTGTGTCAAAAGTTTTATCATTACACCACGAATAAAAATTATTCAAACAAAATCCCTAATTCAGGGTCTCTGCTTTAACCCGTAGTTGGCAAATGGAAACAATATAAAGATGTTTGAAGCTTTGCATGGTGTAAAATAGAGAAGAATTAGCTATAAATATGAGTAAAACTGCTGGTACAACCATGTAAGCTTGAGGGAGTGTTGGCTCTGAATAGAGCCGATTTTGGTCTCGACGTTTCGAACAGTTTACTCTGCTCGTCTTCGGAAGAAAAATTCTCTTTTCTTCTGAAGACGAGCCCAGTATGCTTTATTCTTAAAAAATGAAGTTGTCTACAAGGCAAAGTGTTTCTTTAAAGGCAGTGGACACTGTTGGTAATTCCGAAAAATAGTTATTAGCATAAAACCCTACTTGGTAACGAGTAATGGGGAGAGGTTGGTAGTATAAAACATTGTGAGAAACGGCTCCCTCTAAAGTGGAGTAGTTTTCAAGAAAGAAGTAATTTCCACGAATTTGTTTTCGAGACCTCAGATTTGGAGTTTGAGGTCTCGAAATCAAGCATCGGAAAGCACACAACTTCGTGTGACAAGGGTGTTTTTTCCTTTCATTGTTATCTCGCAACTTTGACGACCGATTGAGTTACCAATAGAGCCCAGTGTCTTTAAAATAATGTATATTAATATTCAACAAACTAACATTTGAAAATTTCAAAACGTGGTCGCGCCGAAAATCTGGAATAGGAATATATCAGAATCTGAGAAAAATTTCCGCGTAGGAACGCTTCTCAGATTCAAATGTTAGGGTGGTTAGGGTTAGGGTTAGGGTTAAAACTGACCACATTACTTCAAAGTGAAATGTTTCTCAAATTGGTTTATACTATCGAAAGCTGCTGTAGATTTCTAACTAATAAGTTCTTATTGCAATTAATATTAAGAGTGATTATCAAATGTATACCTTCCCTTCAATGAAGTCATAGTTCTCATAACAACCACACATTGTCCTATACAAATCAGTTTTAAAAGTATATTCATAAAATAAGTATAATAAAATAAGTATTGTGTTAATATCTCACTTTGAAGTATTTTTACTTATGTAAAGTACTCGTATTATACAGTACTTGCTATTCGGCATTCGGTTATTTGATTAGTTTGTACCTGGAAACTTTAATCGTTATCAAAGAATGAAGTATGTTCTTGGCTACTGTACCAGTTGGACACTCTGGTAGTCGGCAGTAGCCTTTTTTTTAAATAAGATGTCAGAATATCGGGCCCAACGAAAACCGAACCGCTGAAAACATTTCCCGACCTTTGCCGACGTCATGTTGCCCCTATACGTTGTGACCCAAAGGGGTAGGGCCTAAAACGTCATATAGACCTTTATCACGGTGTGGCCATCTTAATTTTACATCATTCCAAATAATTGTATACCAAACTGAGGCTGGACAAAATAATAGTCTGGTGCTATGTTTACCCAATGGAGCATTCATTACTGGGAACATGACCAAGATGGTGACAGCGTGATAAATAGTACTATGGTGTTATCTTATCTTTATGCTAGATTCATAACACAATTATGACGTTTACCTGTATACGATAACGATGACGATGACGAGTATGATTCGTCTTCTGCCAATCCTTCAGCAGCCAAACAGCAAGCTACAGCAATAGATAAGACCAAGAGGCCTCGACATCCTACAAAAACAAACATGACAATAACACCCAATACTTCTTAGTTACTTATTGGAAGAACAACACCACTCAGTCAGGCAAACTTGTTCCAGCACCAGGCTCACTGAATCAGTAACTTGTTGCAGCTTGCTTATATAGCTTTGGTGTCAGCATTGAAATAACCAATAGGGTACCTCCAATAAGTAACTACATTCCCGCATGGAGGACTGTTAGCGCATCGGGTGAGTGGAACCTGATATTATGCTGACACTTGCTAAAAGTTTCAAGCGACGTGACACAGCACAACAGTTTCTAGGAACCTGTTTTTATGTTCTGATGACTGTAGCAGACCGTCGGTTCGATGATCTGGGCCCAATTTCATAAAGCTGCTAAGCACAAAAACTTGCTTAGCATGAAATTTCTTTCTTGATTAAAACAGGATTTCCAACCAAATTTCCCATTGTTGCATAATTGCTTGTTACTGGTATTCAGCTGTTGTTGTTTGCTTTTAACCTGAAAATCACGTGAAAATTTAGTTGGTAAATTTTATCAAGGAAGAAATTTCATGCCAAGCAAATTGTTGTGCTAAGCAGCTTTATGAAATTGGGCCCAGTTGGGGTGGGTTGGACAGACATTGTTTTGCATGAAGAAGAGAAAACAGTGAGAGAAGCAAAGGGAACTGATGAAACAAACATTCAAACATAACATAATAGCCCTTTTCACACTACAGAGCCATTTCCCGGGAAATAAACTCCCGGGAAACAACCCCACCGCCACCCCAGCAACCGTTCTCACTATCCCAATTTGGTAACTCCCGGGAGTACTTTTCCCCAGGAATATGCACGGTCGTTTCACACTTACGATCAAACCCCAGGAAATGTGGTAAACAGGTCAGCCCATGCGGAAGTTACCAATGTTTGTTGACGGAGGTCCGTTCCCACAATGCCACACGGCCGGCTGCAAAATCCTTGCCACATGCGACCCAAAATGGCTGCACGTGTGTATTTGCGTGTTGTTATACCAATATTTATGTGATTACGGCGGAGAAGAAGTCTTGCAGTTCGGGGAAGACGTCGCTGACGGCATGTCAGGAGAAGACGATTGCTGTGACAGTGTTTTAAAGACATCGGTATAACAATCGGATGGAATTTGTCGTGCGGTTGACGGGTTTCGTGGCACTTGCTGGAAGTATTGGTCAAAGGTCAATCTGGTCTACCAAGAAGAGCGGCCACTGGTGGGAGCAAGTTGCTATTAGAAAATGCGAAAGGGAGCTCTCTACTCTGCGAAAGCTTTTTTTCTTATGAGAACTGTAATTGAATGGACGTTTGTGTCCGTGTTTTACCCAGAGGTTTTGTGTTGGCATTCATCTAAATTTTTGCCTGTTCACACTATAGTTATTTCCCGGGAAATGACGTTTTCCCGGGAAATAATCAACCCTGCTCAGGGGCAGGGTTAAGGGAATCAACCCTGGGGTAAGGCCTAGTAATTTTCTGAATGGCATTTTCGAAGATTGCATAATAATGTCCATGATGTTAGGGTCAAGGTAATTAAAGGTTTTATAGAAAAAATACCGCATGGTCGATTTTGCACAATCTGACAATAGCAGTAGAAAGAAAAAGAAGCAATCTTCCCTTCCCAACATCAACAGTGCTGTTTTCCCTTTGTACAGAGAAAGAACACTGAATAGGCTTTAACCCTATATTGGCTAGCATTTTTTCATGGCTTCATAAAGACTTTTACATGTATAAAAAAAATGTTTTTGTTTTCGAAAACTTTTAGGCTCTGAAAAACAAAACTATTAGCCTACCGACCTATAGTCTTTTTTCCCAAGGTTTTCAGTTTTTATCTGCAATGGGCAGGGGTCCGTTCATATCCAGCTTCACGCAGGCAGTCATCAGCCAATTTTGAGAAAACTTTCCCGTTTCTTGTAGGCAACTAGTTTCAAAGTGTTATCATCACTCCATCGGTCACTTCTACCCATCGTAAGAAATTGAGCAACAAATTGAACTAAAATATTTACTGTCAGGTGGAAGACAGCAATGTCGATCGAAGAACTCTGGACAACAAAAGTCCACCAACGGCCAAGTACATGTAAATAAGATATACCATACACACATGGCGTGTGTACGAAAAGGAAGCTTGTTCACGCCAACTATTTACTGTATTCCTATTCCATTCACGTGGTCAATTTTTTAAATTAATATATTAATTTGTAAATTACAGATGTAATTCACTTTTATTTTCGTACCTAAACGTAAACACTTTCAGAAGGAGAAAACAAAAAAAAGGGCTATTGTTACCACACGAATTATTTGGCGCGCTATTTTTGACGTCTGTGACCTTTCGAGGTTAACGACGTCTCAACACAGTGGAAGTAAAAGGTGGGGTAAGTTAAACCCGCTTTCGTTCTCACTAGCTGCTTTTCCCGGGAAAAACGTTTTTCCCCGGGGTTAACTCCTTTAACCCTACCCCTTAACTGGGTAAATTATTTCCCGGGAAAATGTTATTAGTGTGAACAGATCGACTAACATTTCCCGGGAAATACCTGTAGTGTGAAAAGGGCTATAGATGCACCCCGTTGTGCAAATTGTTCACATTCACCGCTGCAAGAACCCACCTATATCTAATGTCATTTCGGGCATAGCTAAGCGATTGTATGGGGTCCATGTCTGTTTGAATTAGAGTTTAGAATGTATTTGAATATATATCGGATCACAGACAACTCTAAACAGTTGAGACAGTTGCAAGAATAATGTTTCTTTACATCCGGAAAAGAGAAGTGTACAAGTGTATAATGTTTCTAGATGACATGGAAACATTATACATTTGTATATTTTCTATTTTGATGACTGTTGATGTTTTTAATGAAGACAGGTTGACGTTAGTATGGAAACTTACAAAACGACGTTACTTCAGAGGGATCCGTTACTGTGAACAAGTTTGCACCATTATAAAAGTATGTTTTGTCTGATGTCCCTTCAAAGCCACCATCGTTTTTTAACGTTTGGATTTAGTCATTTTGGAGAGTGCTCTGTTATGAAAACAAGCATTTTATTTCCACAAACCTTAACTTTCTTTAAGTACACCATGCATCTGGTCTACCTCGTGGTTATTCACACTGTAGTCCAGTTCGTGAGAAGTACTGGCAGTTGGTGATATCAGTTAATAGTCTAGTCATTGACAGTAATTCAAACGACAGCAATTTATATAGGGTCCCTTGCTACATTTTAGCATGGTTGTAAAATGTAGCAATGTTTGCAATGTTACAAGATTTTGCAAGAGAACTTGGACGGTAGCAGAAATTGTTGTCCTTTCACTTGAGATACATTTTGTAATTTGTATAACCATGCTACAATTTAGCAAGGGACACTTGCTAAATTGCTCTCGTGTGAAGGGGCTTAGGATTACATCCCACAATATAATATGTATGGATGGAATTTCTACAGAATCCGAATTTGTTTGAGGACCTACTATAATACCCCAAAATAACAAACACTTCTGCCAAAGTTTTGTATATACACACCCTCAAGTTTACTGCTGAAAAGTTTGTTACTGACGGTTTCATGGTCCATGGCTGACTTTCCAGTAAAACGACGTCATGGTTTTTGTACACTATGGTTATTGTATGTTAAATATGAACTTCTGACTTCCGATGATCCCTTCATTACATTAAACAACCGCACGCAGTGTTCTAAACCATGACGTCATTGTCTGGAATGTCACCCGTGTGGATCGTTATTTGTTCTTCAAATTGTTTCGTTTAAAAGATTGCTTATAAACAAATGACCAGCAATATCAAACAAACAACTTGGCAACCTTGGAGGGTGTATAGGCTCAAGCCCCCCCCCCCCCAAAAAAAAAAAAAAAAAAAAAAAAAAACACCGGTACATTGCAATGCTGTATTGACAATGGTCTCAGTGTATCCATTTTTAAATGCCTGCTAAGTTCATTACCAAGTTCTCTGAATCTATAGTATCACAAACAACGCTAAGCAGTTTAGACAGTTGCAAGTGTAATGCGTCTTCACAGCTGGAAACATTATACACTTATATATAATTATCTTTTGATGACTTTAGACGTATCAGATTCAACTACCTCCTGTTGTGTTCAAAACCATGACCGATCATTTTTCTTAAAAGTCACTCGTGTGCATCGTTCAAATATTCAAACAGTCGGGAGAAGAGCCTTCAATGACTAGTTCACTGTCTTGTGTGATCCATCCAATTTACAAAAGAGTCTTTTTTGAAAAATTGGGAAATATTAACAAGTCTCTATTCTCAGATAAACTGGTCTCAAATGCCACTATAGACATTTATCACGGTGCGGCCATCTTGAATTTCTCCCATCTTATCAAACCGAGGCTGGAAAAACAAAATAGTCTGGTTCATATTTGCAAAATGATTATTAGCATTCCTTATTGTTATTCGATACGAGAAACAAGACCAAGATGGAGGCAGCATGAAAGAGATTGATACAAATCAGATCAAAGTGTGTGGCAAAAAAAAACCTTCGATGACATCGAATCCAACAAAATATTATGTTTTGTATTTATTCGTAAATATTGATGTTCTTCAACTAAAATGGCAATAGATTTTGACCTTTTGACTAGCTCAAAACTTTCTCTTTGGAATGTGTGAAGACACCCATTTCTCCAGAAGACGATCAGAGCATGCTGATCGAACCGTCGGGTTTGAAAAAAACCCGGTTCTTTTCAGGACCACCCAACTCATGTTAGAGATTATCATTATGCCCTACATGATGTTACCGCAAATCTTACTATTTCTACATCCTTAATATTGGAACCATGCAAAGTTTCAAATCCTTCCAGTACCCATTCGTTCAAGGACGTTTTTTTTCTTCTTCAAATTTTGCTTGAAAATTGTATCAAGTAAACTACTTTTACAGCATGTCAACGTGAGACTAGAAACCCTACTTTCAGAACTGTATTTATCATGCAGTTAGTTCATCATAAAAGTAAACTCAACATGGAAGACCCTTGCCTGGCTGCAGTAATCCACGGGTGACTTCCCAGATGAATTATGTCATGGATTTGAACACAGCGGGAGGCTGTTGAATGTGATGCATGGATCATGTCACTAAGGTCAGAACTTAAACAACAACTACCAAGTGTACAAAACCATACGGCATATTACTGGGAAAGTCACCCATGGGCCATGGACCTCTGTTAGTAAGAACATATAATAAGACCTAGAGGGCGCACTCGGCTGTATGCTGTTCCGACAAGTAGGATTTGAAACTTTGCATGGTGGAGATAAGATATAGAAGAGTTTGCGGTAACACCATGTAATAACAATCTCTAAATGAGTTGGGGTGGTTCTGAAAAGAACCGTTGGGTTAACTCGACGTTTCGATCAGTATGCTCTGATCGTCTTCTGGAGAACACCATGTAATAACAATCTCTAAATGAGTTGGGGTGGTTCTGAAAAGAACCGTTGGGTTAACTCGACGTTTCGATCAGTATGCTCTGATCGTCTTCTGGAGATGAAAAGAACCGTTGGGTTAACTCGACGTTTCGATCAGTATGCTCTGATCGTCTTCTGGAGAATGCTCCAGAAGACGATCAGAGCATACTGATCGAAACGTCGAGTTAACCCAACGGTTCTTTTCAGAACCACCCCAACTCATTTAGAGATTGTTATTACATGGTGTTACCGCAAACTCTTCTATATCTGTTCCGACAAGGACGTCGCGTCGACATTTGGAAACCGGGCATAAAATTCAATCGCGTGTGTTTTGCCCGTATCTGTTGTGCATGTAAACCATTGATTGAACGTAGGAAAGCCACTAATTTTTCCCGCACAGTCTAACAAATCGTTAGTAAAATGCCTGAAAGTTGTGCAGCTTATGACTGCACCAACCGTCGAGTCATGGGAGGTGTTCTCTCATTTAATAAGTGAGTATTTCAAGGTACTTTTCACACTAATTTATTTTAATAAGAACAAAATATGAACGTTTTTTTTCCCGTTTCCGAAAACTGGACAGAATTGCCGTAATGAAAATGTACTAGGCCTATCATGACTTTATGTAACTTTCTTGTTGAGAAAGTTCGCGGATGATGGGTCCTTCCTCCATGGTTAAATATGACATATTTTCACTAGAGTTATAAACTATGTGGTGCATTCTTAACGTTTTGGGCTAAGTTTAATTGTTGATGGCAAGCAGTGGCAAGTTCTATTCAAATCGATTCTGAAGTGCTGAACAATGTTGTAGGCTACAGAAACAGATAAACATGTACACTGTAGATCCTTCGCACGGAAATCATGGCCATGCATGCATATGGGGAGGACTAAAGACAAATTATGTTGACAAATCCTGCCTTGGTTGGTTGTTTTTATTTATCCGAGTTCATATACTCATCATACAAATAAAATAAAACAAGAAAGCTCTCCTGAGAGTACTGTTACTGTTGAAAAAGGATTTTGTCAAATTTAATTGAATAGCGTTTTCTAGACCAAAAACCTATCTGCAATCTCAGGATCTGACTGGGTGCTACTTTTCGTGAATGTTGTCTCCAACTTCCAAGTTAAGTAAAATTGGGTCTTGCCAGGTGGGTATACACGTGACGTCAACATTACATGTGACGTCAACAATGGGTAAAATTATTCCATTTCATCAATGACAACTAGTTTTTTAGCACAAAATTTGTATGTCCAATCACAAAAGGGGTTTATGGAATTCATGCCTGCAGTAAGAGGCAATCTATCCCAGGATTATAAGTTGCCTTCATTAAAACATGGTTAATTTATTATGGGATTTTCTTTTTAATTCAGATTTCCTCTTGGAAAGCAGGCTATACTCACTAAAGTGGGTGACGGCAATCAGGTTGTGCAGTGAGCACTTCAAGAAGGATGACTACATGAGAGGTTTGTATTTACTTGTACTTATTTAATTTACAGGGTCATTCCTTGTCAACTTAACATGCTTTGGAATCTGACTATCCCCAAACTAAAATATTACAATGAAAAAGAACACATGTTACAATTGTGGTTTTGTTTTAACAAATGAAGGCTATTTCAAGAGCTTTAAAATTATGTTTAAAAGCAGTGTACACTATAGGTAATAGTACTCAAATTATATATTAGCATAAAACCTTTCTTGATTACGAGTAATGGGGAGAATTGATAGTATAAAACATTGTGAGAAACAGCTCCCCCTAAAGTGACGTAGTTTTCGAGACAGAAGTAATTTTCCACCAATTCCACGAATTTGATTTTGAGACCTCAGATTTTGAATTTGAGGTATAGAAATCAAGCATATGAAAGCACACAACTTCGTGTGACCAGGGTGCTACAAGGGTGTTTTTTTCTTTTCATTAATATCTCGCAACTTCGTCGACCGATTGAGCTCAAATTTTCACAGGTTGCTATTTTATGCATACGTTGAGATACACCAAGTGTGAAGACTAGTCTTTATAGTGTCCAGTGTCTTTAAGTGTATATCTGATTTGCTTTCGGAGATATGGACGTTCGAATGCGGCAGGTCATGCTGGTTAGTCAAAAGTTCTTGGAGTTTCTTTAGGGAGTCCAAGATCCACATCAGAATGTTGATCAGGTTACAAAGCGTGATTTGACGGTCATGTTACAAAGGTTGAATTGACTCGGAATGACCCTGCAGAAGTGTTGTTGGCCATTCCTACTGTGATTTACAAAAATAAATCAATTGAAAGCAAGAATTTGCTATATTTTTTCAAAACCTATAAAATATGTTATAAACAACCAAGTTTACATTTACAGGTAATCATCCCAGAGATGACCAAGAAAATATTCAACATGGAATCAGGAGTCTGCTGTACCCTCCATCTTTCCAGCTTACCCACCACATAAACAACAGAAGCAAGCGAGTAAGAGGCCTCCACCTAAAAGAAAAATGATGACAGCGGATCCTGGCTCACAACCTCCTCCGTTAAAAACTGTTAATGTTGCAGAAGAGCACATGTATGCAAAGATCAAAAAATGATAAACCAGGGACAGTTGAAGGTGTTGAAGCTGAACTTCGGATCGAATACTTTCACGCTGATTGAAAATGAGCTGAAGTCAATGGAGAAAGACAAACATGGTCTCTGAGGAAATCAAGCAGTTCACGTCACACTACATGTCTATAGTGCCCAGGGTATGGTTTTGTTAGACAGTATTTACATCTCCCTCAAGGATGTCATTATGACATCATCACCTGTCCTGTGACATCATCTTAAAGGTGTTTTATTTTAAATATTTGAAAATCTGTAACAAATCAGCCACAAGAGACCGTAGGTTTTTGTTTGCAGGATTGGGTAGGGATAAATTAGGTCTTCATTTTATTTTGTGTGCGTGACCTCTCATCTAAAAATGGCAAAAGTTATGAAGTGACTTTCAACGATGTTAGTGCCTGGCAAGGGTGAGCAGTTAAAAACAAATATCAATGACGTCACAAAGTGCAACTCTAGCGACAGGTTGAAAACTCAGTGGCGAAGTTTTGTGTAATCACCTCAAAATGTACACACGTTGATTGCTGGCAGTCATTATGTGTGAAGTTTCAGATCGATGACGTCACCAGAGGTCACATGATGTCGTTACCAGAGGTCACAAGACGTGGCATTAAAGGTGCATTTTTTGAAAACGTATATCTTCCGAAGAAATTATGCGATTAATTTGAAACTTGGTGGAATGTTAGATACATGGCAAGTTCTTGTAAATTCTCTATTTGTGCACAAATGACATTGTGTGTAGTTTGTCATTATTATCATAATTATTATTATTATTATTATTTTTTTTTTGGGGGGGGGGCAGGAATACTCTTTTTTTTCTTTGGGTCAGGCTTTCAATGGTTGATGTAGATCTGTACAATATATTATCTGCAAACACATTGAATTATTTCAAATTTTTAGTTGAATGCAGGGACCAGTCTTCAGATTTGAAAAAGTGGAAAGTTTGTGTTGCATGTTGTTGATTTACATATAAGAACAGGTTTTTTTCTGTTGGATTTACCAAGTTTTATTTTAATAACTTTCATATAACATTTTGTATATGTTTGAATAAGGTTTTTTGTTTAACCTAATAAAATAATTGGAAATATAAATTCCATAGCGTTTGTTGTGTTATGCTTTCGTTTTCCTGCAATATCAAGTCCCTTCAACGGAATGTCAGGGTGCTAATTGATAAGCCCAAAGGATGTACATGTTTACCACCGGGTAGGTAAGATTGAAAGTCTCTTCAAGAAAGTTCACAAAATTTGACTTTTACATGTAGGCCTAAACAAAAAGTTATGGAGTTGTGGTTATCACATTCCCGTACATGTAGTTTTTTCTTCTAACCCTACAACCAATATTTTCGTCGCCAAAGTTCATTTGGATTGTGGTAGAGCAAAATGTTATTGGATGCATTCAGTCCTAGATTTCGTATCCTTAAGCCCTCTCTTGTGACCCTGTTGCCACACGTTTTCTGTTTGTAACTTTCAAGTTTGATCCTAAAAATTCCAAAATGGGTACGACACTACAAAGGCTAAACGCCGAAACAATGTAGAAGAGCATTTCCAAGACCTGACAGAGGAAGACGATCACGGCACACAACTTGTCAAGAAAATCAGTGGCTTGCCGCTGTTCATAAGAACTGTCCTGCATCATCGTGACAATGGAATACTGTTTACCGAGCGGTTAGAGACATCGACTTACAAAAAACATCTTGTTTTTAGGCCAGTAACTGGACTTTCCCTGATCAACCTCTTCAATCTGTTCTGTGGATTATCTATTCCTCTTCACAAAGGTATTGTAAATATCCTTTCAGTAAAAGCCTGGTCAAAAACTATTAACTTTCCGTTCAGAATCAATCGCACAGATCGGGAACTTCGCCCGTCAATTTGTTTTGTTTACGTTTTGTGTATACCTAGCGTTATAACATCCGGGTACTTTCCGCGCTGTTTGCCCGGTCTCACCATGCCCGACGGTGCTCCGTGTGCGCACAGCGGTAAAGCGTTGCTGCCAATGGCCAGTGCGCCCTCTAGTTCTTTTATATAGCTCTTATATAGCTCTATGGTAAGAACTACATCATCAATCAACTTGTGGGCGTACAATCATGTTTGTTAAACCACGGTATTAAACAGTGCCCAACTTCATAGCGCTGCTAAGCACAAATATTTGCTTAGTATGAAATGTTTGCCATGATAAAAACAGGATTACCAACAAAATGTCCTCGTGATTTCAGGATAAGCAAACAACAGCTGAATACCAGTAACAATCAATATGCAACAGATGGAAATTTGGTTGGTAATCATTTTTTTATCAAGGAAGAAATTTCATACTGGCAAATTGTTGTGCTTAGCAGCTCTATGAAGTTGGGCCCAGGTTGTAACGTTGTTACCAATCACGTGATGTGATATAAAGCCGCTTGTTATGCCTTGGTACCAAATTGTGGAGTTTTATTGGTCGAGAACCAATCACATGGTACGATACAAAGACGCAAGTGACATGGCTAAGGATGCGCACTACGCTATGACGCATAGCGCAGAGGGTAACATGAGTTTTGTTTACCGGTATATCGTTCCCACCGCTCGGGTAGACTTCCAGAGCTTTACGCGATTAGAAACAGTCTGGGTTCTGAGAAGTGTTTTTAATGTGAACACCTGTTCCTCTGCTTTATAATAAATGTAGAAACAGTCTGGGAACATGTGAATAGTTTTTTTTTTTTTTAATTCAACACCTGTTCTTACACTCAAAGAACATAATTTCATTTCATTGAAGTAAGCGTATCTGATCGAAACAAACATACATACATACATACATATAGGGCATTTGTATAGCGCCACTACGCCAAGAACGCAGCGCATTAGATAGGATACAGATAATGTTTGATACACTTCTTAAATAATCGAAGAGAGTCAGATTTCCTGATTGAGGTGGTGAGTGTATATTCAAGGTGTGTGGAGCAAAATGAGAGAAAGTGCGACTTGAAGCCGACTTAAGAAGCTTGATTGAGTTAGGTTGCATGAGGCGAGTAGTGTCGGATGCTGAGCGTAGACTTGAGCGGCCAGGCCGATGGAGAGACAGGCAAGAGGTTAACTAGCCAGGTGCTGTGTTATTGAGGCATTTATACACATTCGGCAGCCAGTGAAACCACGAGTTGAAACCAACTGATCCAGAACCACCCCAACTCATTAATACAGAAAACATACATGTGGCACATATGAAAGAGACAAAAAGTAGCACCCTGATGGATTTTTAAAAGGCAAACTAAATTACTACCGAGTTAATCTCCTGATGCATCAATTTAAGAAACAAACCATATAAAATAATGTGGCGCTGGGACTAAGGAGAGGAGAGAAAGTTGGTGTTTATTGCCCCACCATTCACTAAAGAGCAGAGTCAGCAAAACTCTCAAAAGGTTTACTCAATTAAAGAGGGCGCTATCACACCAATTTTATTGATCTCTTCGCTCGTCCCCAGCGCCTTGCTTTAACCAAAGGCGCTGGGATGGGCAAACGTATCATGCACTGTCATTGGTTTAATAATGCGCAGTCCCATCATGCATCACACTCACACTGCGCCATATTTCTATGCACTGTACGCATGACGTACTTCCTGAACAAGAATCTGTGCGAGCGATTAGCCCATCCCAGCGGGCCTGGATAGACTGGCCGCTGGGGCCGAGCGAAAATGATCTCTAGCTTGAACATCTGACGTCACACTTCAAGGCACGTGAATGGCGACAGAGACTGGCCTCCTAGCCCATGTATCTTCACCTTCCACCTACATTCATTTTCACATAGAGATACGCAGCCAAATTCTACACCAACTTTACATACAAGTACATCCATGCATGAAGTATGTATGCATATACACAATACACACGTGTGGAGCACACAGACGACTGCCATATCTGCGGTTTGATTGGTCCGAGCTTAGCTGCACAAACATAACCTCGGGCCAATCAAGACACAGATACGGAAGCTTTTAGTCACTGCATTAATCCAATGATATCGTTGTGTCCCATGGAATCTCTGGCCCTGAAGTAGGCCTACCTGTATAAAGACGGGGGCCCATTCTATTCTCAACAGACCTTCGCAAATTCTCATTGCGAACGCACGCTGTTGGTGCGTTCGATTAGCTTCCATGTGTCGACCTCGCGGTGCTCACTCGGGATCGAGCCCATGACGAGCTAATCGAACGATCACTCACCTTCTCGTGGTGACGTCATGCACTTCGGCCCCTTGGGCCAGCCCCAAGTGACCCGTTCCACAAGCAAGGCACCATAGACCGATCCAGGCGCGCAACGCAAATGCTGGGGTGTCTTTTCCTTTTCACTTTTTATGGGAATTGAATGTCTTCCTCGACAATCTTTGAAATTTCCTTGATGTGGCTGCTTGATATAACAACGTACTACATTCTTGATAAATTTTTAAAGTTAAGCAGAAAGTAAAATACTGAAATTCTGACAAAATACCTTGCCGATGTAATGCATTTTTACCGACTATTATGCAGTTTCCGCGTCTTTGACCCCTAACTCGCCTAAGACAAGCACCTTTTTCAAGATGATCCAGCTTCTATTTTGTTGCAAATATTTGTGGTCAGTTATCTACATTGGTATATCATGATGTCCTGTTAAGGAAATTGTGTTATTCGTTGAGGAGAGCATTTTATTTCCATAAAGAGTGAAAAGGAACATGATTTCCTCATGTCTTTGTGCACAAAACTAGGCACATAGACCTTATCGCAAATACCAATGCGCAAGCGCAAATACCAATGCGCAAGCGCAGACTGTTGAATGAGGTGCATTGTGGGATAGATATGCATCAAACTTTGCTACCAGCTAGACCACAATGCACCTAATTCCAAGCTTTACGCGCGCGCCCCGGTATTTGCGATAACGTCTATGTACACCTCAGCAATGGCGCGCGGTGCTTAACACTAACTTGTGCGCCCGGTGCGCGTCGGATCAGTCTTTAATACTCAAGACGTGATTTTTCTGCAAAATACAAATTGCCTTGCCCTCTCAAAGAGTAAATTGCTTGCCTTTTTATGATACATTGCACTATAAAGCTTCATGACAATTGAGCAGTGGAAGCTGTTTTACTTGCAACACCCTGTCTGATGTCCTGCACAGTTGTATTGCCACCATTCATTTATATTACATGTATAGCACTTTTTCCTTCAGACCCTTTTGTTAGCCTGGAGGCACTTGTATTCCTACTGCTTGAGCACCAATCAATCACCCTTAGCTTTACGTCAAAACTTGTGGATTCTGCTGAGTAAACCAACGTAAACGTAAACGTAAACGTAGCTGTAGCCGTAATCGTAGCCGCCAATTTGGATTCGGCCTAAGCTTGGAATGTCTAGTAACGTGGAGTACGCAAACGAAGAAGCCATTTTGCCACTAACATAATACGCTTGACTAACACGGAATTCCCTGCTTCCGTAAGCGCTGATTCTTTGCTTACGGTAAGCAGAACCATAAATTGGGCCCTGCTAAAGGCAGTTGTAGCGGAACAGACTCGGGGAGCTAGCGTTGGTCCATACTTACCGCCTCTTATAGGGTGCGCCAGACCAATAAACTGATATGCAGCCAAGGGTAACTGCTGAATATATTGAAAAATACTTAAAATAGGCCTACGTTTCAAAATTCTCATGCCTATTGAAATCCGATCAAACGTTGTCTGACTACACCCTTCAGATTTCTTTTTATTTCTTGGCAGGTCAGCCATTTTGGAATTTTGTGTAATTCTTATATGTAAAATCACGCCCGAAATGTGTTTTTTCCCCTCAAAATCGAATTCCAGGTTTCATGAATAAATGTTTCACTCCCTCAGCCAAATAGTAAGCCTTACTACTTGTAGGCATTAAAACAAAAAAACAAGTCATCTGTGACTACAATGATCAATCTGCCGTAAAACCGTGTAATGTGTATACACGCCATGCGTGGCTTGTAACATAGACTGGTCCCCTGACAACTGATACGTAATAACCCAACGCGTTAACTCAAGGAACACTGCAGCGCCATTTTTGTGTGCAGTTTTCAAGAAGGTCGCAAGGAACACGTGTGTCTGTGCTAAAGACTTCTCAAAATAAGGTACGTACTTCTTGTTTATAACTTATGGACAGACTGGATCCTTATGCTGCGTCGTAGTAAAACGTTGCTATAAACAAAGCACCAGTCTACTTACAACATTGTGCGACAATGTCACGAAGATTTGACAGTTGCAACGGCTGAAAACACGTACACACTGGCCTTTTGCCGCTTTTGTGTTTTTTAATCATTTTTCGCTAACTACGTGACATTTTGATGATTTTATTTTACAGCAACCATCTATAAAAACATTATTGATGATTCTACAGCCCTAAATTGCGTAAACGGTGAACCGGTGTGTCCCTTTTAAGGTTTTCATTATGTTCTGTACTATTTCCTCCCCGTCGCTTGCTAGCTAAAATTCACGGCAAATTCAGTGTTTTTAAGTTCTGTAGGGAAACATAAAAACGCGGGACAAAGTTGTTGTTGTAAGTAAGTAGCATAGCGTCCCCATGCGTTGTAAAAAGGCCAGTCTCGTGTATTGTCGTCTGCGGGCAAGTTTGTTGTTGTTGAGACACCACGATTTCGTCATTATCAAAATGCAGAATATAATAGAAATACAGAATAGAATTACATGTTTTCCTTTTTCTCAACTAAAAATAGGCATGCCATCTCATGTGGTGAACTAACTTGTGCAATGATTTTCAAGTACAAAACCCATACAGTGTCAAAGTCTCCTACCTGTAGCTTACTTTGCTCCATGGAACAAGTGTCGAACTCAGTTGTATTCATATGTGCCCCCCCCCCCCCCGCCCAAAAATATGAATGATTTTTGCAATGTAAAACAAAACCGACCGACGAAAAATAAGCAACACAGCTCATTTCTGCTGCGTGTGCGCCACCATTGTAAATAAATTCCCATAGTAACAAATGCTAAAATGTTAATTATTAAAAAGTACTAAAACAAATAATGTTATGTCTTTCAGTCTCTTGATACCCATCAGAAATATTGTCAGACAACTTCACTTCAGATTTCTTTTCAATTTTTGGTAGGTCCGTAATTTTTTTTTTTTTTTTTGCTCTCCCCGGCTTTTGTTTCAAACCGACTCGCTGCCAGATTCTCTCATTCTTTTTCTTCTTTTTTTAAAAACGTATTTTTGGGGCTGTTCAGTTTTTAATTGCTAAGGTTCCCTGGTTTTGGGTTTTCTTTTTGTAGGGGGTGGGGTGGGGCTGGTTTATTCCATAGTTGGGTGTCAATGTAAAAGATTGTTCCCACAACACCCCGTGCATTTTTTTAGTGTCTTTTAGTGGTTTTTCAAATCTTCTATTCTATTCATTGTCATTTTGTTTTAATGTACCTATGTGACCCGTAGTTGTGCAATTTTATGTCTTTTTTTTTCTGTGTAAATTTTTATCAACATTTTTACCCTGTAATATCACATTATTCAGCTTTGTGCTGCAAGTTATTTTTGTTTATTAAAACTTGCCTAAATTTATCAAATCTCCTCACAAGTTGAAGCACAGAGCCACAGGTTGATAAACTTTTGTAACTCCTCAATCTATTAAATGCATGACCACAAAACGTTCTTGTTCAAAATATTGTGAGGGCCTAACTGATGATAATCACCTTGGCGCATGACTGTTGACCTATAGCTAGGTAAACTAGGTAAACACGTATTGGGGGGGGGGGGAGGGGGGCACGACACGAAATATCCCGGGTGAGGGGGGGGGGGGGGGGCTCCTCACTCGTAATGTATAGCTCCCAGATGACATTATCTTAATAAGGTCTAACATTATTTTAGTCACACAAATAATAGACCAAAGACACAAAGGTTGTATGGTTTTTATAATATTTGTATTAACAGATTTATTTTAACATAAAGAACGTGATAAGTTAGGCTTGATGTGTGGAAACATCCTTACAATATCAAAGCTTCGGACAACATGATGAGAGGTACAAAAGAACATATTTGTGTACATCGATACCAAAGGCTTACCGAGTACTTTTTATAAAATAAGTAGCCATGATTTATATAAAACACTGGTATAAAAACAATTTGTTTTGATTTTGAATTGTGATTTTGAACGTTGTCCGAATTTTGCAATCCTATTGTATGAACCTGCTGGACTCGATTTCACAAAATCTGAGATTCACCTGAAGACGAATTTGTAAATAATTATTGCTACATTTTGTCATTTTGAAGGCCTTTAGTGACATCACACTATGAACAAATAAAGGCACTGAACACTTTTTTTTAAAGACCAGTATTTTCACTTGGTGTATCTGAACGTGCATAAAATTAAAAACCTGTGAAAATTTAGACTCAATTGGTTATTAGAGTTGCAAGAGAATGATGAAAGAAAAATTGTTTGCTGTGAGAAGCCTAATAAAATACTTCAGGCCTGAAATCTTTTATTATTTTCGTGCGAAATTACCCTTTTCTCAAAAACTACTTCACTTTAGAGGGAGCCCTTTCTCACAATGTTTTTGACCCGTATAAGTATTTTTGAGTATAATTACCAATGGTGTCCTGCGCCTTTAATGCAGGTAATATTCATAGGCTGTTCAGATAAATCTTAGCTCTCTTTCTGGAATCGAGCCTAGGGTTCGGACTTAGTGAGATTCATCATAAAATGAGTTGTTAATATGCACACAGAGAGGTTTTTGTTGTGGCACCACACTTAGCTGCATAGCAGTTAAGATTGATGCTCATTTAAAAATCAACTCCTTGTGAATCCACTACCTTCTAAAAAATAGATATGCCCCATCGGTTTCGTACAAAAGTAGTCAACCAACGAATCATTTATTGTACATAAATATATCAAAGACATTCTTCACATGAATTCCTATTGAAACTGCATAGTTGTAATGCCAAAACGGCAGTGACTGGTGAGTAATGAATCAGAGTGACGTCATGGCTGGTGAGCTCTGTGATTGGTTGATACAATGCGTCGAAAGTAGCTAAAGAGAATTAATTGTGATAACAAAAGATTTTTTCGACCGCTCCGAAAAAAATGTTTACTTTGTCGTAGTAGAATTGACTTACAAAGGTTATTGTTGCACTCGTTACTGATTTAAGTTCTCAATAGTCTACATCTTCGACATTTTGCAAAGTTTGTGATTTTTTTTCCCAACTACAAAATTTTGTTCGCTCCAAACATCAAGTTTACCTAGTTAGAGTTGAATTGACTTATAATGTTAATTGTTGCCAGTAGTAGCCAGTAACGCACAAGCAAGGCCAACAACTCACCAGAAATGTTGCGACCCGTGCCGTGGTTTTGTGCCATTTAAACCAACAAGCTTTTAGCTAAAGATGTTGTAAAGAGCACACAAATAACTTCTCTAAAGATGATGAGATCAGAATTGCATGAATTTTTTGTAATGAAAATAATGTAAGGTAGACTTGGAAACCGATGATAACAGAACAAGAAGTCATCAAGGGACTAGGCCTACCGAACCTTCATCTATAAATAGACCAATGTAACTGGTATGAGAAACATCAGAATGATAACTTATGACATTTAAGACAAAGAAGTGCAGTAGTTATGAGGAATCTATTGATTGTGTTTCTGTACGATAACTGTCAGAACTCACCCGTGAAAACCTCGGGAGCTCAGGTGGCATGAACTGTAATATAATAATGTATAATAAATTGGGGGTTAAATCATCAGTTCTCGCAACTAAGAGCTGAATTGTGAAGGACGTGGCTACAACGTGTTCGAGAAGCAGGCATGCAAGGGCGCCTTTGGCAGCCAGCCTCATCAACCCATCCATGACCACGGAGCACAGCCAGAGATCGAATGTGTTTGACTTTTCGCGAGGAAGGAGACGCGGACGGTCTAGAAATCCCCCATGGCACAGTAGAGAACCAACGCACAACTTAACTTACATATGACGCTGGCCGGGTTTCGAACCAGGGTCACCTTGGTGAGAGCTGAGCGCTTTAATCACAAGCCAACCATGCCACCCTTAATGATAGGAGGACATCGGGGGGCGGGGGCATAAGAACTATGTTTTATGACTTTGGGAACTAAGTCAGTATGAACTTTATTCTTTGGACCTATAAGGGGACCTTTATGACCGATAAGTTACATCAAGACTTGGCATGGTTGGCTTGTTGTGTAAAGCGCTCAGCTCTCACCAAGGTGACCCTGGTTCGATACCCGGCCAGGGCCACAAGTGAGTTGAGTTGTGCGTTGGCTCTTTGCTGTGCCACGAGGGTTTTCCAGACCAACTGGTTTTCCTCCTTTGGGATAATCAAACACTTTCGATCTCTGGCTGTGCTCCGTGGTCATGGATGGGTTGATGTGGCTGGCTGCCAAAGGCGCCCTTGCATGCCTGCTTCTCGTACACGTTGTAGCCACGTTCTTCGCAATTCAGCTCTTAGCTGCGAGTAAGGATGATTAGCCCCCCAAATTATTATTATTATTGTAAAACAGTTCATGCTACCTGTGAGCACCCGAAGTTGTCACGGATGAGTTATGACAGTTGTCGTACACAAACACAAGCAATAGATTCCTCATAACTACTGCATTTCTTACTGCCTCCCAAATTATTCTGGAGCTAAGGATAGTAGGAAAAGTATTCTATACTATATTCTGTTGACTTCGACCTCCTGGAGTACGGTAAAGTGTTCCTATATGACCGTTCTCTTTAACTATAGTGGATTGGCCTTCACGAAGTATAGATTGGAAAAGTTCCAAAAGAGGAACCAATGAAGAAGAAAAAGAAAAAGCACAAAAATACTTCCACTGTCGTATCAACATATTTGCCATTTACCCCCGCTGTGGTTGATGCATGTTTAAACGATCGTAGCGCAACATTGGTGCAAGCATGGAGGAAACAAGACCTCTATGGTGTCAGCGATGGCATTTCTTATAATCAAAATCCTCTAAACCAATGTCAAATTTAACATTTTGATATGATACGCGGCGTGGTATAATTCAACTTCGCACGACAAAAAAAAGTTCCATAAACCGAGCGTGTCCAAAATTATTAGTTGATTTTGACAAAAACTATTCCGAATTTTTTCAACACTTGATGATACGCGGCGTGATGTAATCGACGTTCGCACGACCGAAAAAAGGTTCCTTAAACCGAGCCTTTCCAAAATTATTTCTTTGATCTTGGCAAAAATATTCCGATTAAGCACTTTCGTCGCATTGGATCAATCATCACAGAATGCAGTTTTTCCTTGTTTGTTTTTCCTTTCATTTTTATATTAATTTGTTGACATTATTTGTAAGGCCTCGACCTAATTATAAAAAATATTTTTGTTTTGTTTGGAGGGAGTCCCCCGGTGTTGACAACATAATTGCTATCAATCTAATGGCTGCACACAGCAGCAGGTGAACATAATTCCTGCCATCTTGGAATGCTTCTTCGTTTTGATATCCTGCTCTACTGCGACCTTCTTCATCTTTCTGTCTCTCTTACTTTGGCGTCTGCCGAAGATTCTAGACCAGAATCCTCTTCTGGAAGTTGAACCCACCTCTGTGAGCCCTTGACCTGAAGATAACGAAATGGAATCTTGATCAAAACTCAAAAATTACTTTTATTGTTTTAATTTAATTTAATTTTTTGTTTTCAGGGGGATGGGGGAGTAGTATCACTTTCCACCAGGTATACACTTATAGCGTTCTAATTTAAAGAATAGGCAAAATTAAATAATCACAGTACAACATGTCTTGAATGCTACACTGAACATCATGCCCGGGCCAGTGGTTTTAGTGGCGGGCCAGTAAACTATTGACCAAACAAGTATGGCAGTCTTATGTTTTACAATTGAATATCAATACGTCACTGTGCAAATCTTGACAGGAAATAAACTTTCAAATTCTGATCTTGAGTCTGGAAAATATCTTTCATTTCTGTTGCGTAATAAAGTATATTTATTCAGCTTCATACCAGAAAAAGCCAGATGAGATCAACCTAAACAGTTAAATGCATTTTAATAAACTGTTTCAGGCTCTGTTTTTCACATTTTGATTCTGTGTTGTTCAACAAATTCTGGTTCAGTAAAAGTGTAGAGCTATAAAAAAAACGTAGTCTTGTGGAGTTTTCTCCTAAACTCGAGCCTTGTACAATGTTGTTTTTTCTGAATACCTTTTGAACAAATCGATATCAGGTCAGTCTGATCATCAGCTGACTGAAGTGCAGTATCGTCTCCATCAAGGATGAATATCTTCGAGGTAATAGAGGTCGCATCTTTGATTTCATCTGTGGAATTAAGATAAGACAACTTTCTTTTTATTCTGTTTCACAAAATTAATTGCTGGCGTCGTCAAAGAAATTCAACAGTTCATGCCGTATAGAATAAAAACAAAGTTATATCTTTATCTTTATCTTTGTATTCTGGATGTTTGATTTTTTCCTTCTAAATAAGAAGATGTCTTTGTTTATAGATCCTCCCTTACCCCCAATGTCACCATTGACGTAATCATCCCACACTTCATCACCTATCTCATCGGCAGTAAACTCCCCATCGTCCTCACCAGACATGCTGATAATTTCCCCGAATGACAATGAAGAGATGCTCGTGAGCAATGAGACCGTATCCAGGTCACTAATGCTCGACCAAGACGTCAACTCTGAAGAATCAACAATCGTCAAGTTTAATCTCAACAAGAAATGTCTTTGAAACATTCTACAGTTCGTAAGACACTGCTGTTGAGTTGCAAAGTTCTCGGTTCGAACCAACCCCATCCGAGTAATGTGCTTGTGTGTGTTTTTCACAGAGCTCGGGAAAGTACTGAGTGTACAGTGCTTACATACATCGGTTCGAATCCCACTGGAGCATCTTATTAATGTCACGGGTGCGATGCGACCCCCCACGTTTGTTTTTATGTTACGTAATCATTTGCTTTACTTGCATGGCTAGCGCCCTCTGCGGGCTGCTTTCCGGTTCAAGATCATTCTGTTTTGGGCCGAAGACCTTAACTGACGTCTTTGCGTGTCTTCACCCAACAGGTAAAGATCTTGTTATATTTTGCATTTAAATGTTTTCCTAATTAATACTTAGATTAAATAGTGTGTAATAAGGACTATCCTCAAGTCTCATTTTTGTTTATAGAATGTTGTTGACTTTAGTGGATATCTGGTTGCTTTTGCAACATCACGCTAGCTATTTATTGACTTGCGGTGTTTAGATATATTTATTACCTCTAGAGCCTTTCCTAATAATCTTAGCAGTGTTACTGAATGTAACATTTTGGAGATCCTTTAGTTTATTTTATCATTGCTTCTGGGATTGGAAATTACCTGTTTATATTGCATTCCACCGTTAATTTGCCTTAAATCCAAGATGGCGGTCGCGTCCTTAATTTTGGCGCGAACCGCGGTAATTGTTTTATTGTTACATTGTTCATTCTTTTAAAGTTTAGTTTATGTAATTATTATTGTATATTTTGTATGATCATTCTGTTTTGGGCCGAAGACCTTAACTGACGTCTTTGCGTGTCTTCACCCAACAGATTCACCGTTTACAGATCTCAATAAAACTAAAGAGCTACTATATGATCAGACTTGCCGTTTCATGCCCGTACTTATTCCAAGGGTCACATTAACAAAGATCACGTGTATAATGGCTTTCTTTAAAACTTAAAAAGCTTACGAGAGTGATGCTGGTCGATGATCTACTTTGATTTGTTTTTCTCATTTTGTTTACTTATTCAGAGTAACATGTTCTTGGAATTTCCAACATTAATTTATCTAGACTTTAATTACTTGAACCTTACCTTCTTCATCTTCTTCTTGCTCCAGAATCTCTCCTTCCTCGGTTGCCCAGTTCGCCGCAGCATCCCCATCTCCCATTGGTTGATTCTTGAACTTCATTTCCACAACTACCTCATCTTTCCTCTGGTCCTCTATATTCCATTCTTCCTTCATCGTCACCCCCTCAACCGGTTCGTTGTGTCCAACCTCCTCTTTCACCCTTGACCCCACCTCACCCATCTCCCCTATTTCTCCATCCCTTCTCTTCACTACTTCGGACTTGATTTCATTTGTATTTGCCTCTTGGACTGGCTCTCCGATCTTCTTTGGAGCAACCTGTTCTTCTCCTTTTGAATTATCCCCCATCCCTTCAACCTCGCTGTCATTTGCCTCTCCTAGCTCAGCCCTGGTTTCCTCAGTCCTCATCTCCTCAACTCGATCTGTCATCTCCTGAGGATTATAAATTAATTGTGTTATTGTTTTTATTTCAACATCTTTATACATGATACACATATCAGCACAACGGCTGTTTTACATTATGGTCATGTGTCTTAAAGGCAGTGGACACTATTGGTAATTACTCAAAATAATTATTAACATAAAACCTTCCTTGGTATTCGAGTAATGGAGAGAGGTTGGTAGTTTAAAACATTGTGAGAAACGGCTCCCTCTGAAGTGGAGTAGTTTTCGAGAAAGAAGTAATTTTCCACGAATTTGATTTCGAGACCTCAGATTTAGAATTTGAGGTCTCGAAATCAAGCATCTAAAAGCACACAACTTCGTGTGACAAGGGTGTTTTTTCTTTCATTATTATCTCGTAACTTCGATGACCATTTGAGCTCAAATTTTCACAGGTTTGTTATTTTATGCATTATGTTGAGATACAGCAAGTGAGAAGCCTGATCTTTGACAATAACCAATAGTGTCCACTTCCTTTAAAAATGAGAATAAGGAAACACATTTTTTTAAATTATACTTTAAAATATACTTACATGATCTACCTTTGCTTCCTCCTTAAACTGATACATCATCTTTAGCTCCCCCTCCTCGCCCTTTACCATCTCTACCTTGGCACAACTTTCCTCTTTCTGTTCCTTCTGTTGCAAGTATTCTTCAACAATGCTCTCCACCTCTACAACTTTCTCGATCTTTATCACATTTATCTTCATTCCTTTATCTATCTCTCCCTCTGTCTTCACCTCCTCTTGTCCGTTTGTTTTCTTCCTCTCGCCGACTTTGGTTGTTTCTAGGTGACGAGGTACGCTGACTATCGGCCTTGGCTCATCGGAATCCAGTTCGGATGGCTCTTCCCCTACCTGTCGTATTAAAAGTATCGGGAGTAAAATTCAGTAACTTATCACGACTCATAATCTAGGTTGTCGCTCTCCTCGATATATTTTAGCCAGTATTTAAAAAAAACTCTTTAGTATTCTGCCGTTGACTATGCAGTTTGAAACATCGTAACCAACCAGCTTTTATTTAGTAGGGGCAATAATTTGGCAGTTTCGTGCACTCTGTGGTAAAAGCTGGAATCTTGTTTTACCAAAACATAAACAATTAGTGTCATCTTTAAAATGACCTGTTTATCATGACCTTTCCAATGTCAAAGTGGAAATACTCCTTTGGTAAAATGTTAATGTGATTTACAATTTCGAATGAATGTTTCACTTTTGTGAAATACAAATCAATATAATTAAATAAAAGTCACCTGTGAGGCTTCCCTCTTCTGCGCATGACCTCTACCACCGTCTTCCTTGTTATCAGTCACCATGGTAACGCATCCATCCTCATGACACGTGTAGATACTTGCATGTTTCTCATGATCTACACCGGACGGTACATCCACTTCCCCGGCCTTCATGATCCTGGAGGCGATGGAATTAGCGATGACGACCTGCTCTTCCGGGGTGTGCATTTCATTACCATTGCAATTCTTTCAGCTAAACACTCATATTTTGGATCGGTCTCATTGGAATGTGGCGGATCATAATTCCGGATCAGTTCATTGATCCGTTGTGCTATAATGTGTGAGATACAATTAAATGTTCTTAATGATGTTGGAAGCATGGTGTGAATAATAAGAATAAACTTTAAATACATCGGTAACTTGCGGGTACAACCATGTATTGATCTCTGTAGTTAGTGTTTGCGCTAAAAAGAGCCGGTTTTGGTAGTATACTCTGTTCGTCTTTTGAAGATATGCCAATTTGGAAATAATGTTTTGTTTATTGAATTGAAATGAGTTGAACCATAAACATGAAAAACCAAACACTGGTAAAATTTCTCTGCCCGAGTCCAACCAAAAGCAGATATGAATTTATGTTTCTTGAAAGCAATAACTGTACTAATTATTGTAGTAGACAAGTGTCTTACCTCCTGGGTTTACGTCACTCATTTTCGGTCCGTTTTTATCTTGCTGATAAGATGCAGAACTGTCAAACTTTGAAACTTTGAAAAGCTGCAAATCGTATATAAATCTTGCACTAGCAACAGCAAATTGAAATATGAAGCATGTTCTGTTTATTTTCCTGCATATGTACCCATTGGTAACGTATGCGTACAAACCGCGCCTCCAGACGCGGATGCGCGCGTTTAGAGATTAATGTTCTCTTCTGGAACATTTACTAGTTATACAGTGCCACACTTTCCACCAATGGAAACCCTGCATTTTAGGTGACGTAAAAAAAACGTAAACAGCGCCCTCTTCAGGGTCAAAGAAAGACTTTTCATTGGTTAAGAGTTGGGCGTGTTGCGCACTCACGACGTGCTTTGTATACGCAAGGCCGTTTGTTGGGACATGGGATGGGTATGGGATGGGTGTAGGCCTAATATTTATTTGTTTTCTACAAGTATAACATCCCAAGTTGATTTTTTTTCAATAATTAATAATGACCCATCACGATTAAGTAGAATTCATTCAGCCATATGAGAACCACGGCAAAATCCGTGTTTTTAAATCTGTAGGGAAACATAAAAACGCGGGACAAAGTTGTTGTTGTAAGCGAGTAGCATAGCGTCCTCATGCGTTGTAAAAAGGCCAGTCTCGTGTATTGTCGTCTGCGGGCAAGTTTGTTGTTGTTGAGACACCACGTTGCGGTAGACAACATTATTTCTATTACTTCCTACAAAGTTATCATTTCGGCATTATCAAAATTCAGAACATATTATAAATACAGAATAGAATTACATGTTTTCCGTTTTCTCAATTAAAAATGGGCATGCCATCTCATTGTGGTGAATTAACTTGTGTAATGATTTTCAAGTACAAAACCCATACAGTGTTAGCTTGTAGCTTTAGCTTGTACTTGTAGCTTACTTTGCTCCATGAAACAAGTGTCGAACTCATGTTGTTTTCATGTGTGCCCCCCTCCTCGCCTTCACTTTACCAGTATCGTCTCGTGCCTTAGTGCACGAAACACTTCATGATGGAATATCCACAACCCCTATACTCCTTTTCATATAGCCTGTTGATATTTTTTCTCTACTTCTATTACCGACCAACCAGTATATTATGTTGACTCTTGTTTTCGTTGAATATGAATGACAGCCTCATATTGGATAGGTATTGAAAAGGGGTCAAATACTCGTCACAGTCTTACAGTAAAAACAAACCCAACAAATCAATCATTGAACGTTGAATTATTCTGCCAATAAATCATATTGTATACTAGTTAATAACACGAACTGTTAACAGCCAAAATTTTGAATGATTTTTTCAATGTAAAACAAAAACGACTGACAAAAAATAACCCACCAGCTCATTTCTGCGTCGTTTTCAATTTGGGGAAAAAACCAACCAACCAAACATTAAGCTGCGTGTGCGCCACCATTGTAAATAAATTCCCATAGTAACAAATGCTAAAATGTTAATTATTAAAAAGTACTAAAACAAATAATGTTATGTCTTTCAGTCTCTTGATACCCATCAGAAATATTGTCAGACAACTTCACTTCAGATTTCTTTTCAATTTTTGGTAGGTCCGTAATTTGGAATTATTTGCTAATTACCCCCCCCCCCAAAAAAAAAAAAACATCCTCTCCCCGGTTTTTGTTTTAAACCGACTCGCTGCCAGATTCTCTCACTTTTTTTTTTAACTTTTTTTAAAACGTATTTTGGGGGCTGTTCAGTTTTTAATTGCTAGGGTTCCCTGTTTTTAGGGGGGTGGGGTGGGGCTGATTTATTCCATAGTTGGGTGTCAATGTAAAAGATTGTTCCCACAACATCCCGTGCACTTTTGTAGTGTCTTGTAGTGGTTTTTCAAATCTTCTATTCTATTCATAGTCATTTTGTTTTAATGAACCTATGTGGCCCCGTAGTGGTGCAATTTTATGTATTTTTTTCTGTGTAAATTGTTATCAACATTTTTACCCTGTAATATCACATTATTCAGCTTTGAGCTGCAAGTTATTTTTGTTTATTACAAATAAATGAATAAATGCATTCCTCCCATCTCAAGCCAATTAGTATTAACTTGCCTAAATTTATCAAATCTCCTCACAAGTTGAAGCACAGAGCCCCAGGTTGATAAACTTTTGTAATTCCTCAATCTATTAAATGCATGACCACAAAACGTTCTTGTTCAAAATATTGTGAGGGCGTAACTGATGATAATCACCTTGGCGCATGACTTTTGACCTATAGTTAGGTAAACACGTATGGGGGGGGGGGCGGGGGCACGACACAAAATCTCCCGGTGGGGGGGGGGGGGCTCCTCACTCGTATTGTATAGCTCCCGGATGACATTATCTTAATAAGGTCTAACATTATTTTAGTTACACAAATAATATACCAAATACACAAAGGTTGTATGGTTTTTATGATATTTGTATTAAATGATTTATTTTAACATAAAGAACGTGATAAGTTAGGCTTGATGTGTGGAAACATCCTTACAATATCAAAGCTTCGGACAACATGATGAGAGATATAAAAAAAAACATATTTGTGTACATCGATACCAAAGGCTTACCGAGTACTTTTTATAAAATAAGTAGCCATGATTTATAAAAAACACTGGTATAAAAACAATTTGTCTTGGAATTTAGAATTTTGATTTTGAACTTGAACGTTGTCAGAAATTT
Source organism: Asterias amurensis (assembly GCF_032118995.1). Classification (NCBI taxonomy): domain Eukaryota; kingdom Metazoa; phylum Echinodermata; class Asteroidea; order Forcipulatida; family Asteriidae; genus Asterias; species Asterias amurensis. The sequence continues at coordinate 8,018,333 of NC_092651.1, forward strand.
GCAATCCTATATAAATGTGAACCTGCTAGACTCGATTTCACAAAACACTGAACTTCACCTGAAAACGATTTCGTCCATATTGCCAATTTGTTCGTGATTTGAAAGCCTTATGTGACATCACACTATGAACAAATAAAGGCACTGGACACTTGTGTAAAAATACCAGTCTTCACACTTGGTGTATCTTCACATGTGCATAAAATAACAAACCTGTGAAAGTTTGGACTCAATTGGTCGTTTGAGTTGCAAGGGAATGATGGAAGAAAACAATTCGTGCTTTGAGAAGACTAATAAAAGACTTCAGGCCTGAAGTATTTTATTATTTGAGTGCAAAATTAACTCTTTCTCAAAAACCACGTTCTTTCAGAAGGAGCCGTTTCCCACAATGTTTTGGAGTTTGGACTCGTATAAGTAATTTTGAGTAGTCGCCAATAGTGTCCAGTACCTATAAAGCAGGTAATATTGATAGGTAGTTCAGATCAAATTTTACTCTTTGTGAAATCGAGTCTAGGTTCAGACTTAGTGATATTTATCATAAGATGAGTGGTTAATATGCCCACAGAGAGATTTGTTTTCACTGTCAAAATATATTAGTAAAAACAACGCTAATTAGTCATATGAGACATGATTTTGATGTAAGTTAGTCAAAACCATGTCTCGTACGACTAATTAGTGTTGTTTTGACTAATATAGTTTTAGAGTGTTTTGGCACCACACTTAGCTGCATAGCAGTTAAGATTGATGCACATTTTAAAATCAACTTTCTTCTTTATGAATTCACTACCTTTTCTAAAAATAGATATGCCCCACCGGTTTCGTACAAAAGTAGTCAATTCACGAAACACTGATTGTGTGTGAATATATCACAAAATAATATTAACATGAATTCCTATTGAAACTGCATAGTTGTAATGACAAAACGGCAGTGACTGGTGAGTAATGAATCAGAGTGACGTAATGGTTGGTGAGCTCTGTGATTGGTTGATACAATGAGTCTAAAGTAGCTTACGAGAATTAATTGTGATAACAAAAGGTTTGTTCGACCGCTCCGAAAAAAATGTTTACTTTATGTTGCACTCGCTACAGCTATATTAGTCTTCAATAGTTTGCATCTTCGACATTTTTCAAATTTTGTGAAAGAAATCCCGAAACTACAAAATTTGTTTAATAAATAATAAGTAAATGAGTGTTTTTTTAAAAGAGGCAAACCGTTCAAGCACTCTTACAATCAACCACAGCGGGTCTCGATCATCAACATGAACCCAAAGAACTTTAACCAAATGAATGGAAGCACAAAGATACTTGTTTACCTGCAAGTGTTGAAGTTTTACAAGTATACCAAATCAAAGTAGTAGCCAGTAACGCACAAGCAAGGCAAACAACCCACCAGAAATGTTGCCACCCGTGCCGTGGTTTTGTGACACACAAAGGACTTCACCAAAGATAGTTTGATTTGTAGACAGGAAACAAGACGAAAGATAATGTGACAGAATTGGATGAAATTATGGTATTTAAATGAAAGATAGACTTAAAACCTTGTAGGAATTGAACTCTTGCAAGTATACCAGTGATTGCGACCCGTGCCGTGGTTTTGTGCCATTTAAACCAACACGCTCAGCTAAAGATGCTGCAAAGAGCACACAAAGGACTTCACTAAAGATGATGAGATCGGTAGATAGGAAAAAAGACGAAATATAATGTGATCAGAATTGGTTGAAAATGTGGTAATGAAATGTATAGGGGTAGACTTGAAACCCATGATAACAGAGCAAGAAGTGTACACAGATATTCCATCAAGGGAAAAGCAACAGACCAATGTAACTGGTATGAAAAACATCAGAATGGTAACTGATGATATCTAAGACAAAGAAATGCAGTAGCTGTGATGAGAAATATATTGCTTGTGTTTTTGTACGATAAATATCAGAGTTCACACGTGAAAGTGTTCAGTTTTGGTCTATTGTCATTATCTTGCCATAATGTGCCATAATGTTTGTGCCAGCTCGGTGTTTCATGATTTCAATTTGCTGTAGTGTTTTGTACTTTTATATGTTATTATCTATATTTTTAAAATTCATGCTTTTATTTTCTGTATTTTTATAAACATGTATGTTATTGTTGGAGGGGTCTGGGAGGGCACATCGCTTTGATGACAGTTTGTAAAACTTTTGCCTTACCCTGGACGGCCCCTGCCAACAAAGAATTATGTCCGAAGATTTAAAATAAAATAATAAAATAAAACTTCGGGAGTGACGTCAGTGCACCTCGGGCCAGCCCCAAGTGACCCAATCCACAAGTGGTGCCCACGTTCGTCCTGGAAAAAAAATAATACGCAACATCGGGGTCGACCCAGGGAAGCTAAACGAACGCACCCACTGTTGTAGTTCTGAGCATGCGCACGTTACAGAAAACAACGGATTTACATGGTAGGTCTGCTGCCACACAGCGTCCTAAAAGGTTTAACAAGTACACAACGTGCTTCCCCAGATAAAGACAGGTACCTGCTACCATATGCTGCTTGATCCAGTGTTTCCATTGTATAACCATGACCATTGGATAAATGTAGTGACTAAAAGCTACCGCACCTTGGTTTGTTTTGATTGGGTCTGAGGTTACCTCGGACAACCAATCAAAACACAGATATTGAAAGGTTACTTGCAATATTGTAATGTTGGTGCAGAATTTGACTACGTATCTTTATGTGAAATGAATTTAGGTCAAAGGTGAATGTACAGACGCACGCCGGCTGGAGGCCGGCCGGTCTCTGGCGTTATTCACGAGCCTCGAAGTGTGACGTCAGATGTTCAGGCTACAGAGAGGTTTCTTTTGTGAGTCCTTTAGTAGAAGGTCCTTTAGTGTATTTTTTATATTTCCCTCATTTATTTTATTGGTCAAGAGTTTAGAGATGCAATGAATATTCATTTAGTTCTGTGATGCAGTCAGTGAACTACAGTTGAGTGAACAAGTCCTTATTTGGGAAGACATGAGTGGGCTGATGTAGGGTGTATGTGTGTGCATTGAGAGGTGACTATTGTTCTGTAGAGTGGGTGCCATGGTTGGGTGAGCTTAAGAATTCCTTGCAGCCTTAGATTAGGGTGTGGTTGGTCATTCCAAGATCTGCTATCAGGGAGGTCAGACATATTGCAGGACCTTCATGCAGAATTTTGTTTGATAAATTGTATCATTGCGACAAATTGAAGATTTTGCTGTTTCAACAGAAAGCTATAACAGGCAGACACCGTTTAAGTTTAAAGGGAACTCCTAACCGTAAGTTGTGAATTATTTTGTGAACAAATATTGCTTTGAAATTCATTCTAAGTTTAGTACGAAAATGTACAGTTTGATAGTTTATGATTATAGTGCAAACCAAGTGTAGAAACTATTTGATTATAAGCATTTCCAGACAGAACTGTTCAATTATCATTATGGTATCGGTATGGTTGGTATTGATTTTGTAGATGGCACTGGTTCCGGGTTAAACAGTTTGCGACAGACATTAATCGGGATACTCCATCTTCCTACCACCCTACACTGGATGAACCATGATTGAGCTAACCATTTGAACTGATGTGGAATTTTGTCAAGAATGAAGACTGGGTATAGCTTCAAGCTTTTTATCCTCTGAACGGATTCCGTCGAAAGAACAGCTAGCCCGATAATTTTGGAACACTGGTTCTGTATGTAAAAACTCTATGCTTGTATATATATATATATTTATCATCGGAAGATGGGAGCAATTTATTAAGTAATTTTTGTCTTCCATGAGAGTAAAGACACTTTTTGTAGATAGTCAGTAAAAGCCAGGTTGGATTGCAATTTTGTATTTGCTGACATTATACATTTAACATTTAGGAGAATAATTTTCTTCTTCTATAGCCATACATTTTGGGAAGAAGTTTTGCTATTGAGATTAAGGGAGTTGTTTTTATTCTCCAGTTGTGAAAAGAAGTTGGAAAGAAATTTTGCTATTGAGATTAAGGGAGTTGTTTTATTCTCCAGTTGTGAAAAAGAAGTTGGAAAGAAATTTTGCTATTGAGATTAAGGGAGTTGTTTTTATTCTCCAGTTGTGAAAAGAAGTTGGAAAGAATTAAGGGAGTTGTTTTATTCTCCAGTTGTGAAAAGAAGTTGGAAAGAAATAATTGTTATTTGAGATTAAGGGAGTTGTTTTACACTCCAGTTGTGAGCAGAAGTTGGATTAAGAAGTTTTTCTAAGACGTAATTTAGATTTGAAGTTAAGTGGAGGGTTCTACTAGCCCAAGTTATTATATTGACATTTAAAGAAGTTTGTGGAGTTTGAGAACAGAGTATAGTTTTTCTTTATTGATTTTCATTGAAGATAGTAAGTGAAGTGAAGTTCAGAACGTTTTTGAGGTTTGAAGTTTTGATTTAGGTGAAGTAAGGATAGATAAATTATTTTGGTTTAATTTTGGAGGAGATTTTATTTGAATCAAGGAATTGTAATTAGAGCCAAAGAATATTGGACATGTTGATTGATAGTGTTCGATGAGGAATTTCATAATTAAATACTGATGTATATAGTAAATTAGAAGTGCTTCTTTCACTGTTCATTTATTTCATGAGTGCATGGCTTGTTCGTCTTTCTTACATTTGTTGGTTGGAGCCACATCCCGTGGTTATGTGACACTGGGCACAGATGAATTTAGCATCTTGACAGGTATGGCCGGTCAAGTCAAAGCCATAGCTGACGTCGTTGAAGACGACTTTACCCTCCATTTCCGAAGAAGGCCGTTCTCTTTCAGGCAAAGCTTTCTGCATGACGGTGCCAGACAGCTCGTTCTGCCCGTTTTCACTGCTAGACATCCACACCCTCACTGTCCATATTCCTCGATGGTGCTGTGTCCATGGAACTGCCTCCGAATACTTCACTTTCAGCTGCAGAGCAATCTCATTTGCTTTGCCTTGTTTTATGGAAGCTTGTGGCACCTCTGGATTAATCTCATTCACACTAACATCTGTATGGTATTAGGAATGTAAATTATGTTTTAGTTCCTCTTCTCAACACTCTTAAAAACACACGGGTCAGATTACTGATCCACTTCTGGGTCTGGTTAACCAAGAAACTGGTTTAAATAAAGACTATAGGATTATGCATCATTTTGACCCACTTTTAATGGCTTTTTATATAAAATAAAAAACTCGGGTCAGAAGAGATTATTTTGAGGTCAGACTGACAGGAAACTGGTAAAAAAGAAGAGATTCTGACTAATATTCTGCGTAATTTTGATTCACTTGTTGGGACCCGGTTAGGGTTAATTGATCCGGCAGCTGCCTCGATGCATTTGTTGCCTTTTTTAAACGTTCCGTTTTTGGGCGGAAATTTGTCTTTTTGTTAAAAAGAAATAAAAAAATCCGGGGCATCCGTCCTCCCCCACCCCACCCCAAGGTTATAAAAACGACAACGATCACGACGCAAAGAGACTACTTCAATGGATGTTTTCAGCTATCATCATCATTAGACCGTGTAAGTTTGATGTTAATCTGTGATCTTCACCATTTTGTTTTCTTACCAATTTTTTAACGTTCCGTTAAACTTATGTAGTGAAAAACACTTTTGAAAGCTTAAATGTTAGAGATGACTTACTGTAGCCGCAAATCTTGCAGCATTCCCCTTCAATTTCAATTCTTTGTCTGCAATCAAGTGGTGGACATGTAAGATACTGACAACTCAAAGTGGAATTATCACAGTCGCAGTACGAACAGTCATTCAGCGCCTTTCGCTCACCATGACGTATAATTTGGTCATCGTACATACAGGAAAGCTCACGTGGGACCACATCTACAAAGGAAAGGTTAAACGAAAAACTCAATTCAACAAAGCTTTGTACTACTATGAGGTTGTTTTTGAGGTGTCAACAGTTTGTTTATAAAAATACACTCTGAAAACTAAGACATACATGGTAATTCGACATTGGGCATCCCCATCGGTTTGTACAGCGAATGTCAACTTTGCTATTTCGATGTTGGTCAACTTTGCTATTTCTGAAGCCCCTCCCCCTCCACATTAAACTGTCTGTAGGTTATAATGATAACTTGTGTGTGTTTACGGAGGGTCACTTCATTGAACTGCATTTCTAGGGAATTCAGTTTATTGGTATCGAAATATATTTTTTGAGTCAAATCACAACCAGAATCAGCAGTATACAGGTGTATCATGTTTCCAAATGATATGGATATATCATCTTGTCTTTTGATGACTGTAGGTATTTCAACTGAAGACAGGTTGACGTTATTATGGTATCCATTCAAGTATGTCAATAACTATAATCAACTGAAACTGGGTATTAACGGCACTGGACACTATTGGTAATTACTCAAAATAATGATTAGCTTGAACCTTATTTGGTAACGAGCAATGAGCAGAGGTCGATAGTAATAAAACATTTTGAGAAACGGCTCCCCTTGAAGTAATGTAGTTTTCGAGAAAGAAGTAGTTTTCCACGAATTTTATTTCGAGACCTCAGAATTAGATTTTGAGGTCTCGAAATCAAGAATCTGAAAGCACACAACTTTGTGTGACAAGGGTGTTTTTTTCTTTTTGGTAATTACTTTCTGTGACAAATGCCAATAGTGTCCAGAGTATCCAAATGCACTGGACACTATTGGTATTTGTCAAAGACTAGTATTCTCACTTGGTGTATCTCAACATAATATGCACAAAATAAAAAAAACTGTGAAAATTTTAACTCAATTGATCGTCGAAGTTGCAAGATAACAATGGAATAAAAAACAACCTTGTCACACGAAGTTGTGTGATTTCAGTAGCTTGATTTCGAGACCTCAAATTCTAAATCTGAGGTCTCGAAATCAAATTCAAATATTTTAGTGGAAACTTACTTCTTTCTCGGAAAACTATGTTATTTCAGAGGGGTCCGTATGTGAACAAGTTTGCACCTTTAAAAGTTATATGTGACCCGCTCCGTGAAAATGAGTCACATGTATGCAATTTTAAGAATTGAGTTATGCATGGCTGGAAAGAACACATCAGCAGCAGTAATTCGGTATTTGTCTAAGCTTTGGGGTGTATCGCGTTGCTGAGTTACTCCCGTTTGAAATTAGCCACTACACCATTTTTTGTGAAAAACGAATTCTAATAAAGTGATATTTTAGCTACCATTTCGTGCAAAAGGATACAAAGACAAAGTATGACCACAAAACTTTTTTTTTTTTTTTTTATACAATTTCCACAGTAAACTGTCCATAATTTAATAATGCATTGGGCGACATGTGACTCATTTTCACACAGTGGGTCACATATACGTCTGTTATGTCGGATGTCCCTTCAAAGCCACCATCGTTTATTTAATGTTGTGATTTAGTTCGGAGAGTGCTCTGTTATGAAAACAAGCATTTTATTTCCACAAACCTTCATTTTGTCTACCTCGTCTTTATCCACACTGTAGTCCAGTTCGTTAGAAGTAGGCCTACTGGCAGTAGGTGATGTCAGTTATTCTAGTCGCTGCAGTAATTCACACGACAGCAATTTATCTGGGGTCCCTTGCTTTAATTTTAGCATGGTTGTAATATGTAGCCGCTATTTGCAAGAGATCTTGGACAGTGGACAAAATTGTTGTCCTTTTCACATGAGGTACATATTGTACAAAAACCATACTACAATTTAGCAAGGGACACTTGCTAAATTGCTCTCGTGTGAAGGGGCTTCCCATCATATAATGTGTATGGATGGAATTTCTACAGAATCCGATTTTGTTTGCAGGACCTACTATAATACCCCAAAATAACAAACACTTCTGCCAAAGTTTTGTATATATACACCCTTAAGTTTACTGCTGAAAAGTTTGTTACTGACGGTTTCATGGTCCATGGCTGACTTTCCAGTAAAACGACGTCATGGTTTTTGTACACTATGGTTATTGTATGTTAAATATGAACTTCTGACTTCCGATGATCCCTTCATTACATTAAACAACCACACGCAGTGTTCTAAACCATGACGTCATTGTCTGGAATGTCACCCGTGTGGATCGTTATTTGTTCTTCAAATTGTTTGGTTTAAAAGATTGCTTATAAACAAATGACCAGCAATATCAAACAAGCAACTTGACAACCTTGGAGGGTGTATAGGCTCAAGCCCCCCCCCCAAAAAAAAAAAAAAAACAACAACAACACCGGTACATTGCAATGCTGTATTGACAATGGTCTCAGTGTATCCATTTTTAAATATCTGCCAAGTTCATTACCAAGTTCTCTGAATCTGTCGTATCAGAAACAACGCTAAGCAGTTTAGACAGTTGCAAGTGTAATATGCGTCTTCACATCTGGAAACATTATACACTTATATATAATTATCTTTTGATGACTTTAGACGTATCAGATTCAACTACCTCCTGTTGTGTTCAAAACCATGACCGATCATTTTTCTTGAAAGTCACCCGTGTGTATCGTTCATTATTCATACAGTCAGGGGAGAGGTTTCAATTCAATTCAATTCAATTCAATTTATTTATTTCATCACAAATTACAAGTAAAAAGTGAAAATTGTTTTCCCTGTGTGCACTAAAAAGATTCAAGTTAGATACTTATAGAAAGACAAACAAACATTACATTTTAAAAATACAGAAATTAATTACAAAAATTTAGTTAAGCAATAAATAGCCTATTTCAAATTTTAAAAAGAGAGAAACGTTATCAAAAACTCACCATCACTGATTAAAATGGAAAGCAACAACTAAAGTTACCTTATAAAAAATGAGTTAAAAAGATGAATAGCACTGGGTAAAAAAATAGTCTGAACCGGTTTGTGCGAGTAGAGAGAGAACGGTACCTTCCTGATGGGAGAATGTGAATGAATGAGTGAAGTGGGTGAGTTTGCCTGGGTTATAACTTTCAGTTTATTTAAATACTGTTTGTCTAGGATTTCTCTCATGGGTTTTACTTCGAAACCTATTATCTTGCTGGCAACCTTGGTGATACGATCAATTTTCTTCTGATTTTTCACAGTTAGATTATAATACCAAACAATACAGCTAAAAGTAATGACTGACTGAATAATACTCTGGTAAAACAGGTGTAAAATTGAATCACGGACATTGAAAGATCGTAATTTCCTTAGAAAATAAAGCCTCTGATTTGCCTTGGCACACATTTTTTGAGTATTTTTGTTCCAATCCAGTTAGTTATCTATAATTGTTCCAAGATATTTATATTCACTGACGATTTCTACTTCGTCATTCTTTATACAAACCGTATGAATACCTTGACGGATCTTACGAAAATCAAAAACAAGTTCTTTGGTTTGGGTTATATTCAAAGTGAGAAAGTTGTCATCACACCACTGGACAAAGCGCTCTATTTCAAGCCTATAATTAGTCTCATTGTTTTTGAGGATCAGACCAGTCAAGGAAGTGTCATCGGCGTACTTAACAAGAGAGCAAGATTCACTGTTACTATTAAAGTCACTGGTGTATAAAGTAAAGAGGACTGGTGATAGTACACAACCCTGTGGCGCTCCAGTATTTGTGAAGATCAAGTCAGAGAAAGAAGTTCTGATCTTTACACGTTGGGGTCTAGCTCTCATGAAGTCACTGATCCACAGGCACAAGTGTGGATTGACGTGCATGTTCTGTAGCTTCTGAACCAACTTATGCGGTTGTAGTGTATTGAAGGCAGATGAGAAATAAAAAAAAAGTGTTCTAACGTAAGTTTTAGGTTGATCAAGATGACACTGGATATTGTGTAATAGTGTTGTTACAGCGTCATCCACCCCTCGCTTTGTACAATATGCAAACTGGCAAGGATCGGCAAAGATCTTGGTATGTGTCAGGAGAAGTTCTTTCACAATGCTCTCAAAACATTTCATTACAATGGCGGTAAGAGCTACTGGCCGATACTCATTCCAGGCTGAAGGTTTGGCTATTTTTGGAATGGGGACAACATTTGACGATTTCCATAGTTTGGGAACGTGGTGAGCATCAAGTGATCATTGAAACATTTCTCGAAAAACAGGTGACAGTTCTTTGTAGCACATTTTTAGAGTCTTTCCCGAGATCCCATCCGGGCCCTTTGCTTTGTTGGCTTTAAATTTCTTTAATGCGTTCTCAACGGTTTGCAAGCTGAGTTGGATTGCGTTTTCTGTGCTTGCATTGGATTCCAAAGTTCTGCAGATGTCAGTATTTAAATCGCTAAATTCAGCAACATCAAAGCGACCGAAGAAAACATTCAGCTGACCCCCCATAGTTCACTGTTATCCATCCCATATAAAATAGAGTCCTTTTTGAGAAATTCAGTAATATTTACAAGTCTCTATTCTCAGATAAACTTGTCTCAAATGCCACTATAGACCTCTATGATGGTCTAGCCATCTTGAATTTTCCCCATTGATATCAATCTTACCAAACCGAGGCTGGAAGATCCCCGGGCGAGCTTTACAACATGGTGACGTCGTTTTTAAAGGAACACGTTGCCTTGGATCGGTCGAGTTGGTCTTTGAAAAGCGTTCTGTAACCGTTTGTTTTAAAATCGGTATGGTTAGAAAGATGTTGTGAAAGTAGAATACAGAGAATTGTTTTGACTCCAATAAATGGCCGACCGTGTTATTCGACGAGGTAAAACAAAAACCGTACAATGTTTAGTGATACTTGTGTGGATCACTTTTAAAACATCTTTCTAACCATATGCATTTCATAACAAACGCCTCAAACGCTTTTTGAAGACCAACTCGTCCGATCCAAGGCAGTGTTCCTTTAAGCGAAAAAAAGGAGCAAGTCTCAAAGTATTACGAATCGGTCATGTCAATAACAATTAATGAGCAAATACTAAAACCGCCCAGTCTCTTTGATATGAAGGGACTGTGTCAATGACTGATATGTGAGAGTCTTAAATGGCATAAGTGAATAACAAGTGTGCAGGGGGAAATCTGTCCGCCGGGGATTTCGCCCCCAGCCCCCATGTGGGAACATGGGCTGGAGGAGGAGGGTTCAAAAGAGGGCGCTAACAGAGCGCTAACAATGGAATAAAAAACACCCCTGGCACACAAACTTGTGTGCTTTCAGATGCTTGATTTCGGGACCTCGAAATCTAAATTTGGGGTCTCGAAATCAAATTCGTGGAAAATTCCTTCTATTCGAAAACTATGTTCCTTCAGAGGGAGCAGTTTTTCACAATGTTGTTTACCATCAACAGCTCTCCATTGCATGTTACCAAGTAAGTTTTTATGCTAACAATTTGTTTAAGTGATACCAATAGCGTCCAGTGCCCTTGAACATGATGGGCCTGTGGTATGTTCTTGTGGGGTATGGTGGGGTGGGGCGGGGCGGTCATCTACTTGAAACAATACAACAACACGACAACATTTTCAATTTAAAGGATACAATTCATGCAGTACTTGTTTTAATAGCAACAACACATAATAACAGCACAGCACATAATACGATCATTATATAGGCCGAAAGTCAGCACAATGGATTGCCATACAAAGTCGTGACTACAACAAATTACATTGTACAATTACCGAGATAGATGATACTCTCATGGGGTGTTTTGAATTTGACTCAAATTTGATCAAATTGTCTGGATCTGGGCCAATTTGACCCAGATGTTTTTAGAGTGTAGTGATGTGTGATACTTAAAGGATTCGGGTACTTTTTGTAACACAAAACAGAATGTCCACAGATTTACATTAAACTTCCACCATTTGAAGATAATGACAGTAGAAAGCGTACCTTGAAATATTACTTGCTGAGGTGGTGTAGTTTGGGGGAAATTAGTAAAACAATGTCACGAAAACGTTTATTTCATGCTAAAATAATTTTCGTCTCATGATCACTGAGACGAAAATTATGTTCATGACCCTGTTTTACTCACTTTTAAAAACTACAGCCCCTCAGCACGTAGTATTTTCAGGGAAGCTTTCTACTATCATTATTTTCAAACCGTGTGAGTTCAAATCTGTGACATTGGTTTTTTTGTCCTACAAAAGTTACTGGACCCTTTAATCCAGGATCACTCACATTAACTATAAATGTTATATAAACTCCATTGAATGTTCAGGTCATCGGTTTATTTTATTATCTTTCAGCAATTAGCAAAGCTCACTAGAACTACAATATTTTGATGTTAACGTCCTCTGCACAGCACTATAGAAAATTCAACATCTGAAACTGCTACTCATCATAGACTTTGTTTGCCTGCTGGTCATAATAAACCTGAGTTTCCTAAATGGAAATTAGAGCTGCAAATTGTTTGTCAATTTTTCGAGTTTTTGCATGATAATAACGCTCAAAACTTTGAGGCATTCATAGACCTTTCTAATGCAACGTCACAGCTCGAGTTTTTGCAATCAATACAAAGCCATCAATGCAAAACAAATCCAGTTTGTTTACAAAGTAATAACAACATGTTGGAAACAAAACAAAACAACCAGTTATGGAATGTATTTTTATTTACTTGGAAGCTTACAGAAAATGTTGGATTTGGTTTAATGGTATGCAGTCGTCCTTCCCAACCAGCTCGGTTTGTTTATGGAAAGTTGAACTCCACCTGCAGTTGAACTGTTTCTGTTTCCAAGTTGGAGATCAGTGGTGATGCTGTGTAAAGAGAAAAGAAATACAACATTCTGCTTTTTAACAAATTGAATAAATAACCATTGGTTCCAGTTATAAGGGCCCTTGGCTACTATTAAACACCATGGTGATCGATTCTTTGAACAGTGTTAAATGCAATGGAAATGGAAGGGGGTACATTAGCAATGGGAGACCTTGGAACGCTACGTGGCAGCAGACTTACACGGTAAATTTTCATTGTTGTAGTTCTGAGCATGCGCACGTTAAAGGAAACAACGGATTTACATGGTAAGTCTGCTGCCACCTAGCGTCCTAAAATGGTTTAAAAAGTACACGACGTGCTTCCCCAGAGAGTTTTATCCTTGCGGATAAAGACAGGTACCTGCTACCATGCTGCTAGGTCCAGTGTTTTCATTGGATAATATGACCATTAGATAAATGCAGTGAACAAAAGCTACCGCACCTTGGTTGGTTTTGATTGGGTCTGAGCTTACCTCGGACGACCAATCGAAACACAGAAATGGAAAGGTTACTTTCGGTCGTCTGCATCTGTGTCCACGTATGTGTATTGTACACAGTATATGCATGTGCATGTACTTGCAATATTGTAAAGTTTGTGCAGAATTTGACCAAAGATATTTGGGTGCGTTCGTTTAGCTTCCCCGTGGCGTTTTCTTTTTCCAGGACGAACGTGTGCAGATAATTACCCACGTTTGTCCTGGAAAAAACCCGCCACACATGGGGGTCGACCTAGGGAAGCTAAACGAACGCACCCTTTATGTGAAATGAATTTAGGTCAAAGGTGAATGTACAGACGCACGCCGGCTGGAGGCCGGCCGGTCTCTGGCGTTATTCACGAGCCTCGAAGTGTGACGTCAGATGTTCAGGCTACAGAGAGGTTTCTTTTGTGAGTCCTTTAGTAGGAGGGGTGATGGGTTCAGACTTTTACTTTCGTAAGGTCTTTAGATTGCAAGACTATATTGGACAAGTTTTTTTTCCATTATAAGGGCCTTTATGAATTGGTCATCTCTTCCCTAGATAGCTATTTTCTGATTATGCTCAGTTTATAAAAAAGAATGAAAACTAACCTTAGCAGTGGTGATGTCCAAGCTAACCTCGGCAGTTTGTATTTTCAACACAGCTTGTCAAGAGTTCCCCGTACAGCGGAGAGATGAAGACCAGGGAATAATATACGTTCCGTTCCTTTTTGGGGTTGATGAACTGGGCACAGATGAATTTAGCATCTTGACAGGTATGGCCGGTCAAGTCAAAACCATAGCTGACGTCGTTGAAGACGACTTTACCCTCCATTTCCGAAGAAGGCCGTTCTCTTTCATGCAAAGCTTTCTGCATGACGGTGCCAGACAGCTCGTTCTGCCCGTTTTCACTGCTAGACATCCACACCCTCACTGTCCACACCCCTCGATCGTGTTTATTCCATGGAATTGCCTCCGAATACTTCACTTTCAGCTGCAGAGCAATCTCATTTGCTTTGCCTTGTTTTATGGAAGCTTGTGGCACCTCTGGATTAATCTCATTCACACTAACATCTGTATGGTATTAGGAATGTAAATTATGTTTTAGTTCCTCTTCTCAACACTCTTAAAAACACACGGGTCAGATTACTGATCCACTTCTGGGTCTGGTTAACCAAGAAACTGGTTTAAATAAAGACTACAGGATTATGCATCATTTTGACCCACTTTTAATGGCTTTTTATATAAAATAAAAAACTCGGGTCAGAAGAGATTATTTTGAGGTCAGACTGACAGGTAGACTGGTAAAAAAGAAGAGAGTCTGACTAATATTCTGCGTAATTTTGATTCACTTGTTGGGACCCGGTTAGGGTTAATTGATCCGGCAGCTGCCTCAATGCATTTGTTGCCTTTTTTAAACGTTCCGTTTTTGGGCGGAAATTTTTCTTTTTGTTAAAAAGAAATAAAAAAAATCCGGGGCATCCGTCCTCCCCCACCCCGCCCCAAGGTTACAAAAACGACAACGATCACGACGCAAAGAGAATACATTCTATTGGTTGAATGAGCGTGGGCGTAGTCTGCGTGGAGTAATTCAACCAATAGAATGCGTTCTCTGTCTGGTGTGTTCGTTATCGTTTTCGTTATCACTGCAGTGTAGCGTTCCAAAGCATTCAATTGTAAGCACGGCCATTCTTTGTATAGTAAAGAATGTCATTAGATAAAGCGCCTTTTTAAGGAACATTACAGAATTGGTTTTGCTAACAAAACTTTGAGATCGATCGGCCATCTGGGTCACGAGAAAATAGTGAAAACCGATTACACACTTTGCATGACATTGGTAAAAAAAAATGAATAAAACGTTCACTGAGCGATAAACTTCAAACGCAAGGTTCAACTATTTATTTCTCATCGAATTATTATGACATTTCAGGCAGAAATATCTCAACGGATGTTTTCAACTATCATCATCATTAGTAGACCGTGTAAGTTTGATGTTAATCTGCTTAAATGTTAGAGATGACTTACTGTAGCCGCAAATCTTGCAGCATTCCCCTTCAATTCTGATTCTTTGTCTGCAACCAAGTGGTGGACATGTAAGATACTGACAACTCAAAGTGGAATTATCACAGTCGCAGTACGAACAGTCATTCAGTGCCACCTTTCGCTCACCATGACGTATAATTTGGTCATCGTACATACAGGAAAGCTCACGTGGGACCACATCTACAAAGGAAAGGTTAAACGAAAAACTCAATTCAACAAAGCTTTGTACTACTATGAGGTTGTTTTTGAGGTGTCAACAGTTTGTTTATAAAAATACACTCTGAAAACTAAGACATACATGGTAATTCATCATTGGACATCCCCATCGGTTTGTACAGCGAATGTCAACTTTGCTGTTTCGACATTGGGCATCCCCATCGGTTTGTACAGCGAATGTCAACTTTGCTGTTTCGATGTTGGACATCTCCATCGGTTTGTACAGCGAATGTCAACTTTGCTATTTCGATGTTGGTCAACTTTGCTATTTCGATGTTGGTCAACTTTGCTATTTCGATGTTGGACATTCAATATAAGTTTGTACAGCAAATGTCAACTTTGCTATTTCGATATTGGACATTCAATATGATTTTGTGCAGCAAATGTCAACTTTTTCGATGTTGGACATTCAATATAAGTTTGTACAGCAAATGTCAACTTTGCTATTTCGATATTGGACATTCAATATGAGTTTGTACAGCAAATGTCAACTTTTCTATTTCGATATTGGACATCCACATCGGTTTGTACAGCGAATGTCAACTTTGCTATTTCGATATTGGACATTCAATATGATTTTGTGCAGCAAATGTCAACTTTTTCGATGTTGGACATTCAATATGAGTTTGTACAGCAAATGTCAACTTTCCTATTTCGATATTGGACATTCAATATGATTTTGTGCAGCAAATGTCAACTTTGCTATTTCGATGTTGGACATTCAATATGAGTTTGTACAGCAAATGTCAACTTTGCTATTTCGATATTGGACATTCAATATGATTTTGTGCAGCAAATGTCAACTTTGCTATTTCGATATTGGACATTCAATATGAGTTTGTACAGCAAATGTCAACTTTGCTATTTCGATATTGGACATTCAATACGAGTTTGTTCAGCAAATATCAACTTTGCTATTTCGATATTGGACATTCAATATGAGTTTGTACAGCAAATGTCAACTTTGCTATTTCGATATTGGACATCCCCATCGGTTTGTACAGCGAATGTCAACTTTGCTATTTCGATGTTGGTCAACTTTGCTATTTCGATGTTGGACATTCAATATAAGTTTGTACAGCAAATGTCAACTTTCGATATTGGACATTCAATATGTATTTGTGCAGCAAATGTCAACTTTGCTATTTCGATGTTGTACATTCAATATAAGTTTGTACAGCAAATGTCAACTTTGCTATTTCGATGTTGGACATTCAATATGATTTTGTGCAGCAAATGTCAACTTTGCTATTTCGATATTGGACATTCAATATGAGTTTGTACAGCAAATGTCAACTTTGCTATTTCGATATTGGACAATCAATATGATTTTCTGCAGCAAATGTCAACTTTGCTATTTCGTTATTGGACATTTAATGTGATTTTCTGCAGCAAATGTCAACTTTGCTATTTCGTTATTGGACATTCAATATGAGTTTGTACAGCAAATGTCAACTTTGCTATTTCGATATTGGACATTCAATATGATTTTCTGCAGCAAATGTAAACTTTGCTATTTCGTTATTGGACATTCAATATGAGTTTGTACAGCAAATGTCAACTTTGCTATTTCGATATTGGACATTCAATATGGTTTTCAGCAGCAAATGTCAACTTTGCTATTTCGTTATTGGATATTCAATATGAGTTTGTACAGCAAATGTCAACTTTGCTATTTCGTTATTGGACATTCAATATGAGTTTGTACAGCAAATGTCAACTTTGCTATTTCGTTATTAGACATTCGATATGAGTCTGACAGCAAATGGCAACTTTCCTATTTCGACATTGGACATCCAATGTGAGTTTGTACAGTGCTTTCAATACCATCCAGCCACATCTGCTTATTACAACATTAATTACAACATTAATTATAACTTAAATGTCAATCCTACAATATCCCATGGATCTATATCTTTCTGTTAAATCGATGCCAGCAGGTCAAAATTAACTCCACCATTTCATCCATTCAGTACACCAATACGGGAGGCGTACTTTTTTCCTAGGACATACGTTGGCAATTAACATAAAATGGGTGTGTTTTTGCCCGAAAAACACTCTCGCGCATGCACGAGCTTTAGTGGTGACCGCAAGGGACCTTGGGCCACTGGTGGTGGTATGTGGAATGAAAATAGTTGTGGTAAATAAAGGGGAACCACACAACCTGCTTTTCTTCTACTACTACGCTTCACACAATGGTGTACAGGTTGTGATGAACCAGTCTACCTCCTCCTCCATTGTCTCACCATGGAGATATATGGTCTATTTTTAAACTGGGCACATTTGGTAATTATTGTTGAAGACCAGTATTTTCACTTGATTTGGTAATTATTGTTGAGGACAGTTTTTTCACTTGATGTATCCCAACTTGCATAAGATAACAAACCTTTGAAAAAAACACACTATTGTGGTTGCATAATTGTGTGTGCTCCAGATGCATATGTGCTGTTTGTAATGCAGTGTACTATTAAATTTCATTAAAAAAAAAAAATTAGCGACCACAACCGTTCATTATGACCGTCTGTCTATTTTCATAATTACCCTCCCTCCCCCTCCCAACCATATCCAAACGTATTTTATCGGGCAATCAAGACTTGGCAGTGAAAGCAAGCGCGACGCATTTTATGGACAAAAGGTAGAGTTGTACAAATACGCAGTTTTACATGGTACATGGTACTAAATATGATGTACATTGTACATGTAACATGAACACGTGTATGCGTGTATGTGTACATGTTTAATAATATGCATGAGTGTATTTCCACAACTATTATTACGTCGAAGTACGCATGTGCATGGGAAAATGTATAGTACGCTCATTTATGTAAATTGCCCACGTTCGTCCTAGGAAAAAAAAATACGCATACGGGAGCCCCCCAGGGGTGTGTCATGTCACCTCTTTTGTACTAAATACCATATGATTTCATAAAATATGCAGATGATACAACCGCTGTGGGCTTTATGGATAGCAAACGTGACTTTAAAGGAACACGTTACCTTGGATCGTTCGAGTTGGTCTTTGAAAAGCGTTTGTAACCGTTTGTTGTGAAATGCAAATGGTTCGGATTTAAAGGAACACGTTGCCTTGGATCGGTCGAGTTGGTCTTTGAAAAGCATTTGTAACCGTTTGTTATAAAATATATATGGTTAGAAAGATGTTTAAAAAGTATAGAATACAATGATCCACACACATTTGCCTCGAAATTGCGTGGTTTTCCTTTTACTTTGCGAACTAACACAGTCGGCCATTTATGGGAGTCAACATTTTGACTCCCATAAATGGCCGACCGTGTTTGTCGACGAGATAAAAGGAAAACCACGCAATTTAGAGTGATACTTGTGTGGATCATTATATTCTACTTTTAAAATATCTCTCTAATCATATGCATTCTATAACAATTGGTTACATACGCTTTTCAAAGACCAACTCGACCGATCCAAGGCAACGTGTTCCTTTAAAGTAGAATATGATCCACACAAACATGCCTCGAAATTGCACGGTTTTCCTTTCATGTCGCGAAGAAACAAGGTCGGTTATTTTATGGAGTCAAAATTTTGGCTTCACGAAATGACAAACGGTTTCACACGCTTTTGTTTAAAGACCAAATCGACCGATCCAAGGCAACGTGTTCCTAAAACAAGCTACAACAACGCTTATTTTACTCTCTAAATTTTGATCGTGCTATTTTACAATATTGTACTACAAATCTGTACACCAAAGTTCTGTTTAACTTGTATTAATGGGAACATGAGGGCTCAAGATAATGTTTAATTGGGTAGAGTATTCAAACATGCCAACAAAGTTATCGGAATTCAGCAGGCTGTACCGGGTGATTTATATAAATCTCTCCTTTTAAATAAAATCACATTTATTAGTTACGACAGCTCTCACCCACTTCACTTGAAATTCCAGAAAAAGCCTTAGAAGCAATCGTTTTCTTCAAAGAGCCAAACCCGATAGCGTTCATTTGTTCCGGCTACCATTTCCCGGGAAATGGCTCCGTAGTGGGAAAAGGGCTTTCGAAACTAGGCTATTAACATTGACTTACTTTTAGGACACGTCTTGCAGCATTCACCATCAAGTTTCGTTCTACTGCTGGGACCGCAGGGTAGTTCTTGTGGACATGACTCTATCTGGCAACTCAAAGTGGAATTATCGCAGGTGCAGACTTTGCAGTCATTTAGCCTCATAAATGCACCATGGAGGTACATTCGGTAAGAGCGGTCACCAGGTCCAATACATGGAAGATCATTAGAGACACCTACAGAAATGTTAAGAAGAGATACATACAAAGACTATTCATTTGCTTTGAGGTGGTTTTTATTAGTAAAGTTGCTGGTACAACCATGTAATAGTTATCTTTTGAAGGAGTGTTGGCTCTGAATAGAGCCGATTTTGGTCTCGACGTTTCGAACAGTATACTCTGCTCGTCTTCGGAAGAAAAATTCTCTTTTCTTCTGAAGACGAGCCCAGTATGCTTTATTCTTAAAAAATGAAGTTGTCTACAAGGCAAAGTGTTTCTTTAAAGGCAGTGGACACTGTTGGTAATTCCGAAAAATAGTTATTAGCATAAAACCCTACTTGGTAACGAGTAATGGGGAGAGGTTGGTAGTATAAAACATTGCGAGAAACGGCTCCCTCTAAACTGGAGTAGTTTTCGAGAAAGAAGTAATTTTCAAGAATTTGTTTTCGAGACCTCAGATTTGGAGTTTGAGGTCTCGAAATCAAGCATCGGAAAGCACACAACTTCGTGTGACAAGGGTGTTTTTTTCCTTTCATTGTTATCTCGCAACTTCGACGACCGATTGAGTTACCAATAGAGCCCAGTGTCTTTAAAATAAAGTATATTAATATTCAACAAACTAACATTTGAAAATTTCAAAACGTGGTCGCGCCGAAAATCTGGAATAGGAATATATCAGAATCTGAGAAAAATTTCCGCGTAGGAACGCTTCTCAGATTCAAATGTTAGGGTGGTTAGAGTTAGGGTTAGGGTTAAAATTGACCACATTACTTCAAAGTGATGTTTCTCAAATTGCTTTATACTATCGAAAGCTGCTGTAGATTTCTAACTAATAAGTTCTTATTGCAATTCATTTTAAGAGTGATTATCAAATGTATACCTTCTCTTCAATGAAGTCATAGTTCTCATAACAACTACACATTGTCCTATACAAATCAGTTTCAGAAATATATTTATGTAGGCCCTATAGGCCTATATTAAAATAAGTATTCAAATGTGTTAATATCTCACTTTGGAGTATTTTTACTTTATAAAGTACTCGTATTACAGAGAACTTGCTATTCGGCATTCGGTTATCAGAATAGTTTGTACTTGGGCACTTTAATCGTTATCAAAGACTAAAGTATAATGTTCTTGGCTATACGGGACCAGTTGGCCACTCTAGTAGTCGGCAGTATTGTCTTTTTAATAAGATGTCAGAATATCGGCCCAGCTAACGTTGAGCCACTCGTTGAAAAACGACCTGCTGAAAACATTTCCCTACGTCATGTTGCCCCTATCGATGTGACCCAAAAATGAGTAGGCAGTCATATAGACTTTTATCACAGTGTGGCCATCTTGATTTTACTTCATTCCAAATTGTAACCAAACGGAGGCTGGACGAAACCATAGTCTGGTGCCATGTTTTGCGCAATGAATGTTAGCATTAATTACTGTTATGGAAACAGGAAAAATGACCAAGATGGTGACAGCGTGATAAATAGTACTATGGTGTTATCTTATCTTTATGCTAGATTCATAACACAATTATGACGTTTACCTGTATACGCTGACGATGACGATGACGAGTATGATTCGTCTTCTGCCAATCCTTCAGCAGCCAAACAGCAAGCTACAGCAATAGATAAGACCAAGAGGCCTCGACATCCTACAAAAACAAACATGACAATAACACCCAATACTTCTTAGTTACTTATTGGAAGAACAACACCACTCAGTCAGGCAAACTTGTTCCAGCACCAGGCTCACTGAATCAGTAACTTGTTGCAGCTTGCTTATATAGCTTTGGTGTCAGCATTGAAATAACCAATAGGGTACCTCCAATAAGTAACTACATTCCCGCATGGGGGACTATTAGCGCATCGGGTGAGTGGAACCTGATATTATGCTGACACTTGCTAAAAGTTTCAAGCTACATGACACACCACACCAATTTCTCGGAACCTGTTTTTATGTTCTGATGACTGTAGCAGACCGTCGGTTCGATGATCTGGGCCCAATTTCATAGAGCTGCTATGAGCACAACAATTTGCTTAGCACGAAATTTCTTCCTTGATGAAAACAGGATTTCCAACCATATTTCCATTTGTCGCATAAATTGCTTGTTATTGGTATTCAGCTGTTGTTGTTTGCTGAACCTTAAAATCAACTGGAATTTTGGTTGGTAATCCTGTTTTATCAAGGAAGAAATTGCAGGCTAAGCAAATTTCTTTGCTAAGCAGCTCTATGAATTTGGGCCCAGTTGGGGTGGGTTGGACAGACATTGTTTTGCATGAAGAAGAGAAAACAGTGAGAGAAGCAAAGGGAACTGATGAAACAAACATTCAAACATAACATAATGATGCACCCCGTTGTGCAAATTGTTTACATTCAGCGCTGCAAGAACCCACCTATAGCTAATGTCATTTCACATAGCTAAGCGATTTGATGGTGTCGGCAGTGTAGCCATTCAGGGGCAGCATCTTTTCAATATTATGAGAAAATATAAATGTGCACCATTTTATTTTCCATAAAATGAAAGAGATGTGAAAGCCTAAATGCCTATATGCATTAAAAATGTTGCCTTTTATAATAATCAATCTGAAACCATAAAGAGAAGTTGAACCAGCGCACTTTGTACTTCAATACCCTTTGCCCGTTCTCCATCCTTGCCCCGTGCCTCGTGCAAACCCTCCTCCCCAATGTCTGAAGCCCCTCCCCCTCCACATTGTCTGTAGGTTATAACGATAACTTGCGTGTGTTTACGGAGGGTCACTTCATTGAACTGCATTTCTAGGGAATTCAGTTTGTTGGTATCGAAGTATATTTTTTGAGTCAAATCACAACTAGAATCAACAGCAGGTGTATCATGTTTCCAAATGATATGGACATATCATCTTGTCTTTTGATGACTGTAGATGTTTCTAATGAAGACAGGTTGACGTTATTATGGTATCCATTCAAGTATGTCAATAACTATATTCAACTGAAACTGGGTATTAACGGCACTGGACACTATTGGTAATTACTCAAAATAATGATTAGCTTGAACCTTATTTGGTAACGAGCAATGAGCAGAGGTCGATAGTAATAAAACATTTTGAGAAACGGCTCCCCTTGAAGTAATGTAGTTTTCGAGAAAGAAGTAGTTTTCCACGAATTTTATTTCGAGACCTCAGAATTAGATTTTGAGGTCTCGAAATCAAGAATCTGAAAGCACACAACTTTGTGTGACAAGGGTGTTTTTTCTTTTTGGTAATTACTTTCTGTGACAAATGCCAATAGTGTCCAGAGTATCCAAATGCACTGGACACTATTGGTATTTGTCAAAGACTAGTATTCTCACTTGGTGTATCTCAACATAATATGCACAAAATAAAAAAAACTGTGAAAATTTTAACTCAATTGATCGTCGAAGTTGCAAGATAACAATGGAATAAAAAACAACCTTGTCACACGAAGTTGTGTGATTTCAGTAGCTTGATTTCGAGACCTCAAATTCTAAATCTGAGGTCTCGAAATCAAATTCAAATATTTTAGTGGAAACTTACTTCTTTCTCGGAAAACTATGTTATTTCAGAGGGGTCCGTATGTGAACAAGTTTGCACCTTTAAAAGTTATATGTGACCCGCTCCGTGAAAATGAGTCACATGTATGCAATTTTAAGAATTGAGTTATGCATGGCTGGAAAGAACACATCAGCAGCAGTAATTCGGTATTTGTCTAAGCTTTGGGGTGTATCGCGTTGCTGAGTTACTCCTGTTTGAAATTAGCCACTACACCATTTTTTGTGAAAAACGAATTCTAATAAAGTGATATTTTAGCTACCATTTCGTGCAAAAGGATACAAATTACATGTAGACAAAGTATGACCACAAAAACCATACTACAATTTAGCAAGGGACACTTGCTAAATTGCTCTCGTGTGAAGGGGCTTCCCATCATATAATGTGTATGGATGGAATTTCTACAGAATCCGACTTTGTTTGTAGGACCTACTATAATACCCCAAAATAACAAACACTTCTGCCAAAGTTTTGTATATATACACCCTCAAGTTTACTGCTGAAAAGTTTGTTACTGACGGTTTCATGGTCCATGGCTGACTTTCCAGTAAAACGACGTCATGGTTTTTGTACACTATGGTTATTGTATGTTAAATATGAACTTCTGACTTCCGATGATCCCTTCATTACATTAAACAACCGCACGCAGTGTTCTAAACCATGACGTCATTGTCTGGAATGTCACCCGTGTGGATCGTTATTTGTTCTTCAAATTGTTTGGTTTAAAAGATTGCTTATAAACAAATGACCAGCAATATCAAACAAGCAACTTGACAACCTTGGAGGGTGTATAGGCTCAAGCCCCCCCCCCAAAAAAAAAAACAAAACAAAAAAAACAAAACAAAAAAAACCACACCGGTACATTGCAATGCTGTATTGACAATGGTCTCAGTGTATCCATTTTTAAATGTCTGCCAAGTTCATTACCAAGTTCTCTGAATCTGTCGTATCAGAAACAACGCTAAGCAGTTTAGACAGTTGCAAGTGTAATATGCGTCTTCACATCTGGAAACATTATACACTTATATATAATTATCTTTTGATGACTTTAGACGTATCAGATTCAACTACCTCCTGTTGTGTTCAAAACCATGACCGATCATTTTTCTTGAAAGTCACCCGTGTGTATCGTTCATTATTCATACAGTCAGGGGAGAGGTTTCAATTCAATTCAATTCAATTCAATTTATTTATTTCATCACAAATTACAAGTAAAAAGTGAAAATTGTTTTCCCTGTGTGCACTAAAAAGATTCAAGTTAGATACTTATAGAAAGACAAACAAACATTACATTTTAAAAATACAGAAATTAATTACAAAAATTTAGTTAAGCAATAAATAGGCTATTTCAAATTTTAAAAAGAGAGAAACGTTATCAAAAACTCACCATCACTGATTAAAATGGAAAGCAACAACTAAAGTTACCTTATAAAAAATGAGTTAAAAAGATGAATAGCACTGGGTAAAAAAGATAGTCTGAACCGGTTTGTGCGAGTAGAGAGAGAACGGTACCTTCCTGATGGGAGAATGTGAATGAATGAGTGAAGTGGGTGAGTTTGCCTGGGTTATAACTTTCAGTTTATTTAAATACTGTTTGTCTAGGATTTCTCTCATGGGTTTTACTTCGAAACCTATTATCTTGCTGGCAACCTTGGTGATACGATCAATTTTCTTCTGATTTTTCACAGTTAGATAATTATACCAAACAATACAGCTAAAAGTAATGACTGACTGAATAATACTCTGGTAAAACAGGTGTAAAATTGAATCACGGACATTGAAAGATCGTAATTTCCTTAGAAAATAAAGCCTCTGATTTGCCTTGGCACACATTTTTTGAGTATTTTTGTTCCAATCCAGTTTGTTATCTATAATTGTTCCAAGATATTTATATTCACTGACGATTTCTACTTCGTCATTCTTTATACAAACCGTATGAATACCTTGACGGATCTTACGAAAATCAAAAACAAGTTCTTTGGTTTGGGTTATATTCAAAGTGAGAAAGTTGTCATCACACCACTGGACAAAGCGCTCTATTTCAAGCCTATAATTAGTCTCATTGTTTTTGAGGATCAGACCAGTCAAGGAAGTGTCATCGGCGTACTTTACAAGAGAGCAAGATTCACTGTTACTATTAAAGTCACTGGTGTATAAAGTAAAGAGGACTGGTGATAGTACACAACCCTGTGGCGCTCCAGTATTTGTGAAGATCAAGTCAGAGAAAGAAGTTCTGATCTTTACACGTTGGGGTCTAGCTCTTATGAAGTCACTGATCCACAGGCACAAGTGTGGATTGACGTGCATGTTCTGTAGCTTCTGAACCAACTTATGCGGTTGTAGTGTATTGAAGGCAGATGAGAAATAAAAAAATAGTGTTCTAACGTAAGTTTTAGGTTGATCAAGATGACACTGGATATTTTGTAATAGTGTTGTTACAGCGTCATCCACCCCTCGCTTTGTACAATATGCAAACTGGCAAGGATCGGCAAAGATCTTGGTATGTGTCAGGAGAAGTTCTTTCACAATGCTCTCAAAACATTTCATTACAATGGCGGTAAGAGCTACTGGCCGATACTCATTCCAGGCTGAAGGTTTGGCTATTTTTGGAATGGGGACAACATTTGACGATTTCCATAGTTTGGGAACGTGGTGAGCATCAAGTGATCATTGAAACATTTCTCGAAAAACAGGTGACAGTTCTTTGTAGCACATTTTTAGAGTCTTTCCCGAGATCCCATCCGGGCCCTTTGCTTTGTTGGCTTTAAATTTCTTTAATGCGTTCTCAACGGTTTGCAAGCTGAGTTGGATTGCGTTTTCTGTGCTTGCATTGGATTCCAAAGTTCTGCAGATGTCAGTATTTAAATCGCTAAATTCAGCAACATCAAAGCGACCGAAGAAAACATTCAGCTGACCCCCCATAGTTCACTGTTATCCATCCCATATAAAATAGAGTCCTTTTTGAGAAATTCAGTAATATTTACAAGTCTCTATTCTCAGATAAACTTGTCTCAAATGCCACTATAGACCTCTATGATGGTCTAGCCATCTTGAATTTTCCCCATTGATATCAATCTTACCAAACCGAGGCTGGAAGATCCCCGGGCGAGCTTTACAACATGGTGACGTCGTTTTTAAAGGAACACGTTGCCTTGGATCGGTCGAGTTGGTCTTTGAAAAGCGTTCTGTAACCGTTTGTTTTAAAATCGGTATGGTTAGAAAGATGTTGTGAAAGTAGAATACAGAGAATTGTTTTGACTCCAATAAATGGCCGACCGTGTTATTCGACGAGGTAAAACAAAAACCGTACAATGTTTAGTGATACTTGTGTGGATCACTTTTAAAACATCTTTCTAACCATATGCATTTCATAACAAACGCCTCAAACGCTTTTTGAAGACCAACTCGTCCGATCCAAGGCAGTGTTCCTTTAAGCGAAAAAAAGGAGCAAGTCTCAAAGTATTACGAATCGGTCATGTCAATAACAATTAATGAGCAAATACTAAAACCGCCCAGTCTCTTTGATATGAAGGGACTGTGTCAATGACTGATATGTGAGAGTCTTAAATGGCATAAGTGAATAACAAGTGTGCAGGGGGAAATCTGTCCGCCGGGGATTTCGCCCCCAGCCCCCATGTGGGAACATGGGCTGGAGGAGGAGGGTTCAAAAGAGGGCGCTAACAGAGCGCTAACAATGGAATAAAAAACACCCCTGGCACACAAACTTGTGTGCTTTCAGATGCTTGATTTCGGGACCTCGAAATCTAAATTTGGGGTCTCGAAATCAAATTCGTGGAAAATTCCTTCTAATCGAAAACTATGTTCCTTCAGAGGGAGCAGTTTTTCACAATGTTGTTTACCATCAACAGCTCTCCATTGCATGTTACCAAGTAGGTTTTTATGCTAACAGTTAGTTTAAGTGATACCAATAGTGTCCAGTGCCCTTGAACATGATGGGCCTGTGGTAGGTTCTTGTGGGGTATGGTGGGGTGGGCGGGGCGGTCATCTACTTGAAACAATACAACAACACGACAACATTTTCAATTTAAAGGATACAATTCATGCAGTACTTGTTTTAATAGCAACAGCACATAATAACAGCACATCACATAATACGATCATTATATAGGCCGAAAGTCAGCACAATGGATTGCCATACAAAGTTGTGACTACAACAAATTACATTGTACAATTACCGAGATAGATGATACTCTCATGGGGTGTTTTGAATTTGACTCAAATTTGATCAAATTGTCTGGATCTGGGCCAATTTGACCCAGATGTTTTTAGAGTGTAGTGATGTGTGATACTTAAAGGATTCGGGTACTTTTTGTAACACAAAACAGAATGTCCACAGATTTACATTAAACTTCCACCATTTGAAGATAATGACAGTAGAAAGCGTACCTTGAAATATTACTTGTTGAGGTGCTGTAGTTTTGGGGAAATTAATAAAACAATGTCACGAAAACGTTTATTTCATGCTAAAATAGTTTTCGTCTCATGATCACTGAGACGAAAATTATGTTCATGACCCTGTTTTACTCACTTTTAAAAACTACAGCCCCTCAGCAAGCAATATTTTCAGGGAAGCTTTCTACTATCATTATTTTCAAACCGTGTGAGTTCAAATCTGTGACATTGGTTTTTTTTTTCCTACAAAAGTTACTGGACCCTTTAATCCAGGATCACTCACATTAACTATAAATGTTATATAAACTCCATTGAATGTTCAGGTCATCGGTTTATTTGATTATCTTTCAGCAATTAGCAAAGCACACTAGAAATACAATATTTTGATGTTAACGTCCTCTGCACAGCACTATAGAAAATTCAACATCTGAAACTGCTAATCATCATATACTTTGTTTGCCTGCTGGTCATAATAAACCTGAGTTTCCTAAATGGAAATTAGAGCTGCAAATTGTTTGTCACTTTTTCAAGTTTTTGCATGATAATAACGCTTAAAACTTTGAGGCATTCATAGACCTTTCTAATGCAACGTCACAGCTCGAGTTTTTGCAATCAATACAAAGCCATCAATGCAAAACAAATCCAGTTTGTTTACAAAGTAATAACAACATGTTGGAAACAAAACAAAACAACCAGTTATGGAATGTATTTTAATTGACTTGGAAGCTTACAGAAAATGTTGGATTTGGTTTAATGGTATGCAGTCGTCCTTGCCAACCAGCGCGTTTTGTTTATGGAAAGTTGAACTCCACCTGCAGTTGAACTGTTTCTGTTTCCAAGTTGGAGATCAGTGGTGATGCTGTGTAAAGAGAAAAGAAATACAACATTCTGCTTTTTAACAATTGAATAAATAACCATTGGTTCCAGTTATAAGGGCCCTTGGCTACTATTAAACACCATGGTGATCGATTCTTTGAACAGTGTTAAATGCAATGGAAATGGAAGGGGGTACATTAGCAATGGGAGACCTTGGAACGCTACGTGGCAGCAGACTTACACGGTAAATTTTCACTGTTGTAGTTCTGAGCATGCGCACGTTAAAGGAAACAACGGATTTACATGGTAAGTCTGCTGCCACCTAGCGTCCTAAAATGGTTTTAAAAGTACACGACGTGCTTCCCCAGAGAGTTTTATCCTTGCGAATAAAGACAGGTACCTGCTACCATGCTGCTAGGTCCAGTGTTTTCATTGGATAATATGACCATTCGATAAATGCAGTGACCAAAAGCTACCGCACCTTGGTTGGTTTTGATTGGGTCTGAGGTTACCTCGGACGACCAATCGAAACACAGAAATGGAAAGGTTACTTTCGGTCGTCTGCATGTGTGTCCACGTATGTGTATTGTACACAGTACATGCATGTGCATGTACTTGCAATATTGTAAAGTTTGTGCAGAATTTGATCAAAGATATTTGGGTGCGTTCGTTTAGCTTCCCCGGGTCGACCCCGGTGTGTGGCGTTTTCTTTTTCCAGGACGAACGTGTGCAGATAATTACCCACGTTTGTCCTGGAAAAAACCCGCCACACATGGGGGTCGACCTAGGGAAGCTAAACGAACGCACCCTTTATGTGAAATGAATTTAGGTCAAAGGTGAATGTACAGACGCACGCCGGCTGGAGGCCGGCCGGTCTCTGGCGTTATTCACGAGCCTCGAAGTGTGACGTCAGATGTTCAGGCTACAGAGAGGTTTCTTTTGTGAGTCCTTTAGTAGGAGGGGTGATGGGTTCAGACTTTTACTTTCGTAAGGTCTTTAGATTGCAAGACTATATTGGACAAGTTTTTTTTCCATTATAAGGGCCTTTATGAATTGGTCATCTCCTCCCTAGATAGTTATTTTCTGATTATGCTCAGTTTATAAAAAAGAATGAAAACTAACCTTAGCAGTGGTGATGTCCAAGCTAACCTCGGCAGTTTGTATTTTCAACACAGCTTGTCAAGAGTTCCCCGTACAGCGGAGAGATGAAGACCAGGGAATAATATACGTTCCGTTCCTTTTTGGGGTTGATGAACTGGGCACAGATGAATTTAGCATCTTGACAGGTATGGCCGGTCAAGTCAAAGCCATAGCTGACGTCGTTGAAGACGACTTTACCCTCCATTTCCGAAGAAGGCCATTCTCTTTCAGGCAAAGCTTTCTGCATGACGGTGCCAGACAGCTCGTTCTGCCCGTTTTCACTGCTAGACATCCACACCCTCACTGTCCACACCCCTCGATCGTGTTTATACCATGGAATTGCCTCCGAATACTTCACTTTCAGCTGCAGAGCAATCTCATTTGCTTTGCCTTGTTTTATGGAAGCTTGTGGCACCTCTGGATTAATCTCATTCACACTAACATCTGTATGGTATTAGGAATGTAAATTATGTTTTAGTTCCTCTTCTCAACGCTCTTAAAAACACACGGGTCAGATTACTGATCCACTTCTGGGTCTGGTTAACCAAGAAACTGGTTTAAATAAAGACTACAGGATTATGCATCATTTTGACCCACTTTTAATGGCTTTTTATATAAAATAAAAAACTCGGGTCAGAAGAGATTATTTTGAGGTCAGACTGACAGGAAAATGGTAAAAAAGAAGAGATTCTGACTAATATTCTGCGTAATTTTGATTCACTTGTTGGGACCCGGTTAGGGTTAATTGATCTGGCAGCTGCCTCGATGCATTTGTTGCTTTTTTTAAACGTTCCGTTTTGGGGCGGAAATTTTTCTTTTTGTTAAAAAGAAATTAAAAGAATCCGGGGCATCCGTCCTCCCCCACCCCGCCCCAAGGTTACAAAAACGACAACGATCACGACGCAAAGAGAATACATTCTATTGGTTGAATGAGCGTGGGCGTAGTCTGCGTGGAGTAATTCAACCAATAGAATGCGTTCTCTGTCTGGTGTGTTCGTTATCGTTTTCGTTATCACTGCAGTGTAGCGTTCCAAAGCATTCAATTGTAAGCACGGCCATTCTTTGTATAGTAAAGAATGTCATTAGATAAAGCGCCTTTTTAAGGAACATTACAGAATTGGTTTTGCTAACAAAACTTTGAGATCGATCGGCCATCTGGGTCACGAGAAAATAGTGAAAACCGATTACACACTTTGCATGACATTGGTAAAAAAAATGAATAAAACGTTCACTGAGCGATAAACTTCAAACGCAAGGTTCAACTATTTATTTCTCATCGAATTATTATGACATTTCAGGCAGAAATATCTCAACGGATGTTTTCAACTATCATCATCATTAGTAGACCGTGTAAGTTTGATGTTAATCTGCTTAAATGTTAGGTATGACTTACTGTAGCCGCAAATCTTGCAGCATTCCCCTTCAATTCTGATTCTTTGTCTGCAAACAAGTGGTGGACATGTAAGATACTGACAACTCAAAGTGGAATTATCACAGTCGCAGTACGAACAGTCATTCAGCGCCACCTTTCGCTCACCATGACGTATAATTTGGTCATCGTACATACAGGAAAGCTCACGTGGGACCACATCTACAAAAGAAAGGTTAAACGAAAAACTCAATTCAACAAAGCTTTGTACTACTATGAGGTTGTTTTTGAGGTGTCAACAGTTTGTTTATAAAAATACACTCTGAAAAGTAAGACATACATGGTAATTCATCATTGGACATCCCCATCGGTTTGTACAGCGAATGTCAACTTTGCTGTTTCGACATTGGGCATCCCCATCGGTTTGTACAGCGAATGTCAACTTTGCTGTTTCGATGTTGGGCATCTCCATCGGTTTGTACAGCGAATGTCAACTTTGCTATTTCGATGTTGGTCAACTTTGCTATTTCGATGTTGGTCAACTTTGCTATTTCGATGTTGGACATTCAATATAAGTTTGTACAGCAAATGTCAACTTTGCTATTTCGATATTGGACATTCAATATGATTTTGTGCAGCAAATGTCAACTTTTTCGATGTTGGACATTCAATATGAGTTTGTACAGCAAATGTCAACTTTCCTATTTCGATATTGGACATTCAATATGATTTTGTGCAGCAAATGTCAACTTTGCTATTTCGATGTTGGACATTCAATATGAGTTTGTACAGCAAATGTCAACTTTGCTATTTCGATATTGGACATTCAATATGATTTTGTGCAGCAAATGTCAACTTTGCTATTTCGATATTGGACATTCAATATGAGTTTGTACAGCAAATGTCAACTTTGCTATTTCGATATTGGACATTCAATATGAGTTTGTTCAGCAAATATCAACTTTGCTATTTCGATATTGGACATTCAATATGAGTTTGTACAGCAAATGTCAACTTTGCTATTTCGATATTGGACATCCCCATCGGTTTGTACAGCGAATGTCAACTTTGCTATTTCGATGTTGGTCAACTTTGCTATTTCGATGTTGGACATTCAATATAAGTTTGTACAGCAAATGTCAACTTTCGATATTGGACATTCAATATGTATTTGTGCAGCAAATGTCAACTTTGCTATTTCGATGTTGTACATTCAATATAAGTTTGTACAGCAAATGCCAACTTTGCTATTTCGATGTTGGACATTCAATATGATTTTGTGCAGCAAATGTCAACTTTGCTATTTCGATATTGGACATTCAATATGAGTTTGTACAGCAAATGTCAACTTTGCTATTTCGATATTGGACAATCAGTATGATTTTCTGCAGCAAATGTCAACTTTGCTATTTCGTTATTGGACATTCAATGTGATTTTCTGCAGCAAATGTCAACTTTGCTATTTCGTTATTGGACATTCAATATGAGTTTGTACAGCAAATGTCAACTTTGCTATTTCGATATTGGACATTCAATATGATTTTCTGCAGCAAATGTAAACTTTGCTATTTCGTTATTGGACATTCAATATGAGTTTGTACAGCAAATGTCAACTTTGCTATTTCGATATTGGACATTCAATATGGTTTTCAGCAGCAAATGTCAACTTTGCTATTTCGTTATTGGATATTCAATATGAGTTTGTACAGCAAATGTCAACTTTGCTATTTCGTTATTGGACATTCAATATGAGTTTGTACAGCAAATGTCAACTTTGCTATTTCGTTATTAGACATTCGATATGAGTCTGACAGCAAATGGCAACTTTCCTATTTCGACATTGGACATCCAATGTGAGTTTGTACAGTGCTTTCAATACCATCCAGCCACATCTGCTTATTACAACATTAATTACAACATTAATTATAACTTAAATGTCAATCCTACAATATCCCATGGATCTATATCTTTCTGTTAAATCGATGCCAGCAGGTCAAAATTAACTCCACCATTTCATCCATTCAGTACACCAATACGGGAGGCGTACTTTTTTCCTAGGACATACGTGGGCAATTAACATAAAATGGGTGTGTTTTTGCCCGAAAAACACTCTCGCGCATGCACGAGCTTTAGTGGTGACCGCAAGGGACCTTGGGCCACTGGTGGTGGTATGTGGAATGAAAATAGTTGTGGTAAATAAAGGGGAACCACACAACCTGCTTTTCTTCTACTACTACGCTTCACACAATGGTGTACAGGTTGTGATGAACCAGTCTACCTCCTCCTCCATTGTCTCACCATGGAGATATATGGTCTATTTTTAAACTGGGCACATTTGGTAATTATTGTTGAAGACCAGTATTTTCACTTGATTTGGTAATTATTGTCGAGGACAGTTTTTTCACTTGATGTATCCCAACTTGCATAAGATAACAAACCTTTGAAAAAAACACACTATTGTGGTTGCATAATTGTGTGTGCTCCAGATGCATATGTGCTGTTTGTAATGCAGTGTACTATTAAATTTCATTAAAAAAAAAAATTAGCGACCACAACCGTTCATTATGACCGTCTGTCTATTTTCATAATTACCCTCCCTCCCCCTCCCAACCATATCCAAACGTATTTTATCGGGCAATCAAGACTTGGCGGTGAAAGCAAGCGCGACGCATTTTATGGACAAAAGGTAGAGTTGTACAAATACGCAGTTTTACATGGTACATGGTACTAAATATGATGTACATTGTACATGTAACATGAACGCGTGTATGCGTGTATGTGTACATGTTTAATAATATGCATGAGTGTATTTCCACAACTATTATTACGTCGAAGTACGCATGTGCATGGGAAAATGTATAGTACGCTCATTTATGTAAATTGCCCACGTTCGTCCTAGGAAAAAAAATACGCATACGGGAGCCCCCCAGGGGTGTGTCATGTCACCTCTTTTGTACTAAATACCATATGATTTCATAAAATATGCAGATGATACAACCGCTGTGGGCTTTATGGATAGCAAACGTGATTTTAAAGGAACACGTTACCTTGGATCGTTCGAGTTGGTCTTTGAAAAGCGTTTGTAACCGTTTGTTGTGAAATGCAAATGGTTCGGATTTAAAGGAACACGTTGCCTTGGATCAGTCGAGTTGGTCTTTGAAAAGCATTTGTAACCGTTTGTTATAAAATATATATGGTTAGAAAGATGTTTAAAAAGTATAGAATACAATGATCCACACACATTTGCCTCGAAATTGCGTGGTTTTCCTTTTACTTTGCGAACTAACACAGTCGGCCATTTATGGGAGTCAACATTTTGACTCCCATAAATGGCCGACCGTGTTTGTCGACGAGATAAAAGGAAAACCACGCAATTTAGAGTGATACTTGTGTGGATCATTATATTCTACTTTTAAAATATCTCTCTAATCATATGCATTCTATAACAATTGATTACATACGCTTTTCAAAGACCAACTCGACCGATCCAAGGCAACGTGTTCCTTTAAAGTAGAATATGATCCACACAAACATGCCTCGAAATTGCACGGTTTTCCTTTCATGTCGCGAAGAAACAAGGTCGGTTATTTTATGGAGTCAAAATTTTGGCTTCACAAAATGACAAACGGTTTCACACACTTTTGATCAAAGACCAAATCGACCGATCCAAAGCAACGTGTTCCTAAAACAAGCTACAACAACGCTTATTTTACTCTCTAAATAGTGATCGTGCTATTTTACAATATTGTACTACAAATCTGTACACCAAAGTTCTGTTTAACTTGTGTTAATGGGAACATGAGGGCTCAAGATAATGTTTAATTGGGTAGAGTATTCAAACATGCCAACAAAGTTATCGGTATTCAGCAGGCTGTACCGGGTGATTTATATAAATCTCTCCTTTTAAATAAAATCACATTTATTAGTTACGACAGCTCTCACCCACTTCACTTGAAATTCCAGAAAAAGCCTTAGAAGCAATCGTTTTCTTCAAAGAGCCATCAAAACCCGATAGCGTTCATTTGTTCCGTCTACCATTTCCCGGGAAATGGCTCCGTAGTGGGAAAAGGGCTTTCGAAACTAGGCTATTAACATTGACTTACTTTTAGGACACGTCTTGCAGCATTCCCCATCAAGTTTCGTTCTACTGCTGGGATCGCAGGGTAGTTCTTGTGGACATGACTCAATCTGGCAACTCAAAGTGGAATTATCGCAGGTGCAGACTGTGCAGTCATTTGGCCTCAAAAAAACACCATGCATGTAAAGTTCGTAAGAGCGGTCACCAGGGAGCTTTGCAAAACATGGAAGATAATTAAGGACACCTACAAAAATGTTAAGAAAAGATACATACAAAGACTATTCATCAAAGCTTCGAGGTGGTTTTGTTGTGTCAAAAGTTTTATCATTACACCACGAATAAAAATTATTCAAACAAAATCCCTAATTCAGGGTCTCTGCTTTAACCCATAGTTGGCAAATGGAAACAATATAAAGATGTTTGAAGCTTTGCATGGTGTAAAATAGAGAAGAATTAGCTATAAATATGAGTAAAACTGCTGGTACAACCATGTAAGCTTGAGGGAGTGTTGGCTCTGAATAGAGCCGATTTTGGTCTCGACGTTTCGAACAGTTTACTCTGCTCGTCTTCGGAAGAAAAATTCTCTTTTCTTCTGAAGACGAGCCCAGTATGCTTTATTCTTAAAAAATGAAGTTGTCTACAAGGCAAAGTGTTTCTTTAAAGGCAGTGGACACTGTTGGTAATTCCGAAAAATAGTTATTAGCATAAAACCCTACTTGGTAACGAGTAATGGGGAGAGGTTGGTAGTATAAAACATTGTGAGAAACGGCTCCCTCTAAAGTGGAGTAGTTTTCAAGAAAGAAGTAATTTCCACGAATTTGTTTTCGAGACCTCAGATTTGGAGTTTGAGGTTTCGAAATCAAGCATCGGAAAGCACACAACTTCGTGTGACAAGGGTGTTTTTTCCTTTCATTGTTATCTCGCAACTTTGACGACCGATTGAGTTACCAATAGAGCCCAGTGTCTTTAAAATAATGTATATTAATATTCAACAAACTAACATTTGAAAATTTCAAAACGTGGTCGCGCCGAAAATCTGGAATAGGAATATATCAGAATCTGAGAAAAATTTCCGCGTAGGAACGCTTCTCAGATTCAAATGTT
This sequence comes from Asterias amurensis, assembly GCF_032118995.1. Classification (NCBI taxonomy): domain Eukaryota; kingdom Metazoa; phylum Echinodermata; class Asteroidea; order Forcipulatida; family Asteriidae; genus Asterias; species Asterias amurensis. The sequence continues at coordinate 8,054,316 of NC_092651.1, forward strand.
AGGGTGGTTAGGGTTAGGGTTAGGGTTAAAACTGACCACATTACTTCAAAGTGAAATGTTTCTCAAATTGGTTTATACTATCGAAAGCTGCTGTAGATTTCTAACTAATAAGTTCTTATTGCAATTAATATTAAGAGTGATTATCAAATGTATACCTTCCCTTCAATGAAGTCATAGTTCTCATAACAACCACACATTGTCCTATACAAATCAGTTTTAAAAGTATATTCATGTATATAATAAAATAAGTATTGTGTTAATATCTCACTTTGAAGTATTTTTACTTATGTAAAGTACTCGTATTATACAGTACTTGCTATTCGGCATTCGGTTATTTGATTAGTTTGTACCTGGAAACTTTAATCGTTATCAAAGAATGAAGTATGTTCTTGGCTACTGTACCAGTTGGACACTCTGGTAGTCGGCAGTAGCCTTTTTTTTAAATAAGATGTCAGAATATCGGGCCCAACGAAAACCGAACCGCTGAAAACATTTCCCGACCTTTGCCGACGTCATGTTGCCCCTATACGTTGTGACCCAAAGGGGTAGGGCCTAAAACGTCATATAGACTTTTATCACGGTGTGGCCATCTTAATTTTACATCATTCCAAATAATTGTATACCAAACTGAGGCTGGACGAAATAATAGTCTGGTGCTATGTTTACGCAATGGAGCATTCATTACTGTTATGGAAACAGGGAACATGACCAAGATGGTGACAGCGTGATAAATAGTACTATGTTGTTATCTTATCTTTATGCTAGATTCATAACACAATTATGATGTTTACCTGATGACAATGACGAGTATGATTCGTCTTCTGACAATCCTTCATCAGCCAAACAGCAAGCTACAGCAATAGATAAGACCAAGAGGCCTCGACATCCTACAAAAACAAACATGACAATAACACCCAATACTTCTTAGTTACTTATTGGAAGAACAACACCACTCAGTCAGGCAAACTTGTTCCAGCACCAGGCTCACTGAATCAGTAACTTGTTGCAGCTTGCTTATATAGCTTTGGTGTCAGCATTGAAATAACCAATAGGGTACCTCCAATAAGTAACTACATTCCCGCATGGAGGACTGTTAGCGCATCGGGTGAGTGGAACCTGATATTATGCTGACACTTGCTAAAAGTTTCAAGCGACGTGACACAGCACAACAGTTTCTAGGAACCTGTTTTTATGTTCTGATGACTGTAGCAGACCGTCGGTTCGATGATCTGGGCCCAATTTCATAAAGCTGCTAAGCACAAAAACTTGCTTAGCATGAAATTTCTTTCTTGATTAAAACAGGATTTCCAACCAAATTTCCCATTGTTGCATAATTGCTTGTTACTGGTATTCAGCTGTTGTTGTTTGCTTTTAACCTGAAAATCACGTGAAAATTTAGTTGGTAAATTTTATCAAGGAAGAAATTTCATGCCAAGCAAATTGTTGTGCTAAGCAGCTTTATGAAATTGGGCCCAGTTGGGGTGGGTTGGACAGACATTGTTTTGCATGAAGAAGAGAAAACAGTGAGAGAAGCAAAGGGAACTGATGAAACAAACATTCAAACATAACATAATAGCGCCTTTTCACACTACAGAGCCATTTCCCGGGAAATAAACTCCCGGGAAACAACCCCACCGCCACCCCAGCAACCGTTCTCACTATCCCAATTTGGTAACTCCCGGGAGTACTTTTCCCCAGGAATATGCACGGTCGTTTCACACTTACGATCAAACCCCAGGAAATGTGGTAAACAGGTCAGCCCATGCGGAAGTTACCAATGTTTGTTGACGGAGGTCCGTTCCCACAATGCCACACGGCCGGCTGCAAAATCCTTGCCACATGCGACCCAAAATGGCTGCACGTGTGTATTTGCGTGTTGTTATACCAATATTTATGTGATTACGGCGGAGAAGAAGTCTTGCAGTTCGGGGAAGACGTCGCTGACGGCATGTCAGGAGAAGACGATTGCTGTGACAGTGTTTTAAAGACATCGGTATAACAATCGGATGGAATTTGTCGTGCGGTTGACGGGTTTCGTGGCACTTGCTGGAAGTATTGGTCAAAGGTCAATCTGGTCTACCAAGAAGAGCGGCCACTGGTGGGAGCAAGTTGCTATTAGAAAATGCGAAAGGGAGCTCTCTACTCTGCGAAAGCTTTTTTTCTTATGAGAACTGTAATTGAATGGACGTTTGTGTCCGCGTTTTACCCAGAGGTTTTGTGTTGGCATTCATCTAAATTTTTGCCTGTTCACACTATAGTTATTTCCCGGGAAATGACGTTTTCCCGGGAAATAATCAACCCTGCTCAGGGGCAGGGTTAAGGGAATCAACCCTGGGGTAAGGCCTAGTAATTTTCTGAATGGCATTTTCGAAGATTGCATAATAATGTCCATGATGTTAGGGTCAAGGTAATTAAAGGTTTTATAGAAAAAACACCGCATGGTCGATTTTGCACAATCTGACAATAGCAGTAGAAAGAAAAAGAAGCAATCTTCCCTTCCCAACATCAACAGTGCTGTTTTCCCTTTGTACAGAGAAAGAACACTGAATAGGCTTTAACCCTATATTGGCTAGCATTTTTTCATGGCTTCATAAAGACCTTTACATGTATAAAAAAAATGTTTTTGTTTTCGAAAACTTTTAGGCTCTGAAAAACAAAACTATTATCCTACCGACCTATAGTCTTTTTTCCCAAGGTTTTCAGTTTTTATCTGCAATGGGCAGGGGTCCGTTCATATCCAGCTTCACGCAGGCAGTCATCAGCCAATTTTGAGAAAACTTTCCCGTTTCTTGTAGGCAACTAGTTTCAAAGTGTTATCATCACTCCATCGGTCACTTCTACCCATCGTAAGAAATTGAGCAACAAATTGAACTAAAATATTTACTGTCAGGTGGAAGACAGCAATGTCGATCGAAGAACTCTGGACAACAAAAGTCCACCAACGGCCAAGTACATGTAAATAAGATATACCATACACACATGGCGTGTGTACGAAAAGGAAGCTTGTTCACGCCAACTATTTACTGTATTCCTATTCCATTCACGTGGTCAATTTTTTAAATTAATATATTAATTTGTAAATTACAGATGTAATTCACTTTTATTTTCGTACCTAAACGTAAACACTTTCAGAAGGAGAAAACAAAAAAAAGGGCTATTGTTACCACACGAATTATTTGGCGCGCTATTTTTGACGTCTGTGACCTTTCGAGGTTAACGACGTCTCAACACAGTGGAAGTAAAAGGTGGGGTAAGTTAAACCCGCTTTCGTTCTCACTAGCTGCTTTTCCCGGGAAAAACGTTTTTCCCCGGGGTTAACTCCTTTAACCCTACCCCTTAACTGGGTAAATTATTTCCCGGGAAAATGTTATTAGTGTGAACAGATCGACTAACATTTCCCGGGAAATACCTGTAGTGTGAAAAGGGCTATAGATGCACCCCGTTGTGCAAATTGTTCACATTCACCGCAGCAAGAACCCACCTATATCTAATGTCATTTCGGGCATAGCTAAGCGATTGTATGGGGTCCATGTCTGTTTGAATTAGAGTTTAGAATGTATTTGAATATATATCGGATCACAGACAACTCTAAACAGTTGAGACAGTTGCAAGAATAATGTTTCTTTACATCCGGAAAAGAGAAGTGTACAAGTGTATAATGTTTCTAGATGACATGGAAACATTATACATTCGTATATTTTCTATTTTGATGACTGTTGATGTTTTTAATGAAGACAGGTTGACGTTAGTATGGAAACTTACAAAACGACGTTACTTCAGAGGGATCCGTTACTGTGAACAAGTTTGCACCATTATAAAAGTATGTTTTGTCTGATGTCCCTTCAAAGCCACCATCGTTTTTTAACGTTTGGATTTAGTCATTTTGGAGAGTGCTCTGTTATGAAAACAAGCATTTTATTTCCACAAACCTTAACTTTCTTTAAGTACACCATGCATCTGGTCTACCTCGTGGTTATTCACACTGTAGTCCAGTTCGTGAGAAGTACTGGCAGTTGGTGATGTCAGTTAATAGTCTAGTCATTGACAGTAATTCAAACGACAGCAATTTATATAGGGTCCCTTGCTACATTTTAGCATGGTTGTAAAATGTAGCAATGTTTGCAATGTTACAAGATTTTGCAAGAGAACTTGGACGGTAGCAGAAATTGTTGTCCTTTCACTTGAGATACATTTTGTAATTTGTATAACCATGCTACAATTTAGCAAGGGACACTTGCTAAATTGCTCACGTGTGAAGGGGCTTAGGATTACATCCCACAATATAATATGTATGGATGGAATTTCTACAGAATCCGAATTTGTTTGAGGACCTACTATAATACCCCAAAATAACAAACACTTCTGCCAAAGTTTTGTATATACACACCCTCAAGTTTACTGCTGAAAAGTTTGTTACTGACGGTTTCATGGTCCATGGCTGACTTTCCAGTAAAACGACGTCATGGTTTTTGTACACTATGGTTATTGTATGTTAAATATGAACTTCTGACTTCCGATGATCCCTTCATTACATTAAACAACCGCACGCAGTGTTCTTAACCATGACGTCATTGTCTGGAATGTCACCCGTGTGGATCGTTATTTGTTCTTCAAATTGTTTCGTTTAAAAGATTGCTTATAAACAAATGACCAGCAATATCAAACAAACAACTTGGCAACCTTGGAGGGTGTATAGGCTCAAGCCCCCCCCCCCCCAAAAAAAAAAAAAAAAAAAAAAAACACCGGTACATTGCAATGCTGTATTGACAATGGTCTCAGTGTATCCATTTTTAAATGTCTGCTAAGTTCATTACTAAGTTCTCTGAATCTATAGTATCACAAACAACGCTAAGCAGTTTAGACAGTTGCAAGTGTAATGCGTCTTCACAGCTGGAAACATTATACACTTATATATAATTATCTTTTGATGACTTTAGACGTATCAGATTCAACTACCTCCTGTTGTGTTCAAAACCATGACCGATCATTTTTCTTAAAAGTCACTCGTGTGCATCGTTCAAATATTCAAACAGTCGGGAGAAGAGCCTTCAATGACTAGTTCACTGTCTTGTGTGATCCATCCAATTTACAAAAGAGTCTTTTTTGAAAAATTGGGAAATATTAACAAGTCTCTATTCTCAGATAAACTGGTCTCAAATGCCACTATAGACATTTATCACGGTGCGGCCATCTTGAATTTCTCCCATCTTATCAAACCGAGGCTGGAAAAACAAAATAGTCTGGTTCATATTTGCAAAATGATTATTAGCATTCCTTATTGTTATTCGATACGAGAAACAAGACCAAGATGGAGGCAGCATGAAAGAGATTGATACAAATCAGATCAAAGTGTGTGGCAAAAAAAAACCTTCGATGACATCGAATCCAACAAAATATTATGTTTTGTATTTATTCGTAAATATTGATGTTCTTCAACTAAAATGGCAATAGATTTTGACCTTTTGACTAGCTCAAAACTTTCTCTTTGGAATGTGTGAAGACACCCATTTCTCCAGAAGACGATCAGAGCATGCTGATCGAACCGTCGGGTTTGAAAAAAACCCGGTTCTTTTCAGGACCACCCAACTCATGTTAGAGATTATCATTATGCCCTACATGATGTTACCGCAAATCTTACTATTTCTACATCCTTAATATTGGAACCATGCAAAGTTTCAAATCCTTCCAGTACCCATTCGTTCAAGGACGTTTTTTTTCTTCTTCAAATTTTGCTTGAAAATTGTATCAAGTAAACTACTTTTACAGCATGTCAACGTGAGACTAGAAACCCTACTTTCAGAACTGTATTTATCATGCAGTTAGTTCATCATAAAAGTAAACTCAACATGGAAGACCCTTGCCTGGCTGCAGTAATCCACGGGTGACTTCCCAGATGAATTATGTCATGGATTTGAACACAGCGGGAGGCTGTTGAATGTGATGCATGGATCATGTCACTAAGGTCAGAACTTAAACAACAACTACCAAGTGTACAAAACCATACGGCATATTACTGGGAAAGTCACCCATGGGCCATGGACCTCTGTTAGTAAGAACATATAATAAGACCTAGAGGGCGCACTCGGCTGTATGCTGTGCCGACAAGGATGTCGCGTCGACATTTGGAAACCGGGCATAAAATTCAATCGCGTGTGTTTTGCCCGTATCTGTTGTGCATGTAAACCGTTGATTGAACGTAGGAAAGCCACTAATTTTTCCCGCACAGTCTAACAAATCGTTAGTAAAATGCCTGAAAGTTGTGCAGCTTATGACTGCACCAACCGTCGAGTCATGGGAGGTGTTCTCTCATTTAATAAGTGAGTATTTCAAGGTACTTTTCACACTAATTTATTTTAATAAGAATAAAATATGAACGTTTTTTTTCCCGTGTCCGAAAACTGGACAGAATTGCCGTAATGAAAATGTACTAGGCCTATCATGACTTTATGTAACTTTCTTGTTGAGAAAGTTCGCGGATGATGGGTCCTTCCTCCATGGTTAAACATGACATATTTTCACTAGAGTTATAAACTATGTGGTACATTCTTAACGTTTTGGGCTAAGTTTAATTGTTGATGGCAAGCAGTGGCAAGTTCTATTCAAATCGATTCTGAAGTGCTGAACAATGTTGTAGGCTACAGAAACAGATAAACATGTACACTGTAGATCCTTCGCACGGAAATCATGGCCATGCATGCATATGGGGAGGACTAAAGACAAATTATGTTGACAAATCCTGCCTTGGTTGGTTGTTTTTATTTATCCGAGTTCATATACTCATCATACAAATAAAATAAAACAAGAAAGCTCTCCTGAGAGTACTGTTACTGTTGAAAAAGGATTTTGTCAAATTTAATTGAATAGCGTTTTCTAGACCAAAAACCTATCTGCAATCTCAGGATCTGACTGGGTGCTACTTTTCGTGAATGTTGTCTCCAACTTCCAAGTTAAGTAAAATTGGGTCTTGCCAGGTGGGTATACACGTGACGTCAACATTACATGTGACGTCAACAATGGGTAAAATTATTCCATTTCATCAATGACAACTAGTTTTTTAGCACAAAATTTGTATGTCCAATCACAAAAGGGGTTTATGGAATTCATGCCTGCAGTAAGATGCAATCTATCCCAGGATTATAAGTTGCCTTCATTAAAACATGGTTAATTTATTATGGGATTTTCTTTTTAATTCAGATTTCCTCTTGGAAAGCAGGCTATACTCACTAAAGTGGGTGACGGCAATCAGGTTGTGCAGTGAGCACTTCAAGAAGGATGACTACATGAGAGGTTTGTATTTACTTGTACTTATTTAATTTACAGGGTCATTCCTTGTCAACTTAACATGCTTTGGAATCTGACTATCCCCAAACTAAAATATTACAATGAAAAAGAACACATGTTACAATTGTGGTTTTGTTTTAACAAATGAAGGCTATTTCAAGAGCTTTAAAATTATGTTTAAAAGCAGTGTACACTATAGGTAATAGTACTCAAATTATATATTAGCATAAAACCTTTCTTGATTACGAGTAATGGGGAGAATTGATAGTATAAAACATTGTGAGAAACAGCTCCCCCTAAAGTGACGTAGTTTTCGAGACAGAAGTAATTTTCCACCAATTCCACGAATTTGATTTTGAGACCTCAGACTTTGAATTTGAGGTCTAGAAATCAAGCATATGAAAGCACACAACTTCGTGTGACCAGGGTGCTACAAGAGTGTTTTTTTCTTTTCATTAATATCTCGCAACTTTGCGACCGATTGAGCTCAAATTTTCACAGGTTGCTGATTTATGCATACGTTGAGATACACCAAGTGTGAAGACTAGTCTTTATAGTGTCCAGTGTCTTTAAGTGTATATCTGATTTGCTTTCGGAGATATGGACGTTCGAATGCGGCAGGTCATGCTGGTTAGTCAAAAGTTCTTGGAGTTTCTTTAGGGAGTCCAAGATCCACATCAGAATGTTGATCAGGTTACAAAGCGTGATTTGACGGTCATGTTACAAAGGTTGAATTGACTCGGAATGACCCTACAGAAGTGTTGTTGGCCATTCCTACTGTGATTTACAAAAATAAATCAATTGAAAGCAAGAATTTGCTATATTTTTTCAAAACCTATAAAATATGTTATAAACAACCAAGTTTACATTTACAGGTAATCATCCCAGAGATGACCAAGAAAATATTCAACATGGAATCAGGAGTCTGCTGTACCCTCCATCTTTCCAGCTTACCCACCACATAAACAACAGAAGCAAGCAAGTAAGAGGCCTCCACCTAAAAGAAAAATGATGACAGCGGATCCTGGTTCACAACCTCCTCCGTTAAAAACTGTTAATGTTGCAGAAGAGCACATGTATGCAAAGATCAAAAAACAGGCATCGACCTCTACAGCGGCCACCAGCGGCCATTGCCGCGATGCCCCAGCGAATTGCCGTGAAGCCCTTTTAAAAATCACGTACCTTACGGCCACTTGGCCGTCGTGCCCTTTTCCATTGATTTCATAACATTATTTATTCGAAAATGTTATTTAGTGTTAACATTGTCACCCATTTAATTGATACGGAGGTAAAATTCGGAACGTACGATCCCGCACACTAGTTTTCACAATGCTGCTTCTGTGCAACAAAAAATGTGTCGAGAACGTGGCATGGTAACCATATCAAACGTAGTTGAGCTGTTTACTACTAAAAACGCAGCACCAGACTACTCCAATGTATAAACTCGCTACAAGTCCCTACACTAATTACGCATTTTCGCACGGATTTTGTCTATTGAGATCTGTATTTGTAGCGGATGGGGCGGGGGACGCGCGCGGCTGGAGGCTGGATACAGTCTATGTTTTCCCCTGGCTATTTCGCTGGTGTCCAAGGCTTGTACTGGATTAATGTTTGTGACCCACCACTACCAGTGATCTGCCTGCCTTGCGACTTTGTTTTCATTGCTAAACACATGTGTTTGTGTACACACAACAAGCGTGGAATTGTAAAACGTCAATATCGGATTATATGGAGGTAACGGCAGAGCCCTAATTTTGGAAATCATCATACTCCATCAAGTTCATTATTGATGAATCAGCATGCCATCCCACAAAAGATGCAAAAATAAGCAGGAAGGCGAAACGGCTGGAGTGGCAGCAAAGTGCCAACTTTAGAAGCATTTTTTAATTAGGTGCGTTTGTTTACTCTTTTATAGTATTTATTTAGCGCAGTCTAGCGTGGCATAAACGCCGGCATGCACAATACAACTTACAAGTTTAGTTAAATGCTTGCTAGGCCAATTATTTTGTGCTAAGGGGTTGGGGGTTCGTTTTTAATTCTCATTATCATTATAAATATAAAAAATAAGGAAAAAATATATATATATATATTTTTCCAAATCATCGGATTTAGCTGAGCCTCCGGGTTGTTGGCGCGGGGTGGGTGGGGCTCGTTTGTCTCGCAGAGTTGGGGTAGTGGTGAGCCAGGGACTAAATGATCTTTTTTCTTTAGATTAGCACGCAGGGAATTTATTTTAATATTTTTTTCTGTATGATTTTTTCAAAAATTCTTTGTTCTGGAGCAATTATTTGTTTTCAGATGAGCAGAAGGGAGTTTAATTAAGTCGATGAATAAGGGGAGGGGGTAAAATGGGGTAAGTTAATTACTGGGGTAATAGTTTGCAATTCGAGTGCTGCAAATAAATATGGTTTGGAAAGTTGACCACGATCTTGAAATCAGTGGAAAGTATATTAACATAATCATCAACAAATAAAGGTTTGAAAATGGCCTTGGGGCCCTTTCAGTTGGCCTTGGTGTCCCTTTCTTTTTTAGAGCTTTTGAGGCCAAGTGGCCTTGCCCCTCTGAAGCTAAAGGTTGAGGCCTGAAAAAAATGATAAACCAGGGACAGTTGAAGCTGTTGAAGCTGAACTTCGGACCGAATACTTTCACGCTGATTGAAAATGAGCTGAGGTCAATGGAGAAAGACAAACATGGTCTCTGAGGAAATCAAGCAGTTCGCGTCACACTACATGTCTATAGTGCCCAGGGTATGATTTTGTTAGACAGTATTTACATCTCCCACAAGGATGTCATTATGACATCATCACCTGTCCTGTGACATCATCTTAAAGGTGTTTTATTTTAAATATTTGAAAATCTGTAACAAATCAGCCACAAGAGACCGTAGATTTTTGTTTGCAGGATTGGGTAGGGATAAATTAGGTCTTCATTTTATTTCGTGTGCGTGACCTCTCATCTAAAAATGGCAAAAGTTATGAAGTGACTTTCAACGATGTTAGTGCCTGGCAAGGGTGACGATTAAAAACAAATATCAATGACGTCACAAAGTGCAACTCTAGCGACAGGTTGAAAACTCAGTGGCGAAGTTTTGTGTAATCACCTCAAAATGTACACACGTTGATTGCTGGCAGTCATTATGTGTGAAGTTTCAGATCGATGACGTCACCAGAGGTCACGTGATGTCGTTACCAGAGGTCACAAGACGTGGCATTAAAGGTGCATTTTTTGAAAACGTATATCTTCCGAAGAAATTATGCGATTAATTTGAAACTTGGTGGAATGTTAGATACATGGCAAGTTCTTGTAAATTCTCTATTTGTGCACAAATGACATTGTGTGTAGTTTGTCATTATTATCATAATTATTATTATTATTTTTTTTTTTGGGGGGGGGGGGCAGGAATACTCTTTTTTTTCTTTGGGTCAGGCTTTCAATGGTTGATGTAGATCTGTACAATATATTATCTGCAAACACATTGAATTATTTCAAATTTTTAGTTGAATGCAGGGACCAGTCTTCAGATTTGAAAAAGTGGAAAGTTTGTGTTGCATGTTGTTGATTTACATATAAGAACAGGTTTTTTTCTGTTGGATTTACCAAGTTTTATTTTAATTAACTTTCATATAACATTTTGTTTATGTTTGAACAAGGTTTTTTGTTTAACCTAATAAAATAATTGGAAATATAAATTCCATAGCGTTTGTTGTGTTATGCTTTCGTTTTCTTGCAATATCAAGTCCCTTCAACGGAATGTCAGGGTGCTAATTGATAAGCCCAAAGGATGTACATGTTTACCACCGGGTAGGTAAGATTGAAAGTCTCTTCAAGAAAGTTCACAAAATTTGACTTTTACATGTAGGCCTAAACAAAAAGTTATGGAGTTGTGGTTATCACATTCCCGTACATGTAGTTTTTTCTTCTAACCCTACAACCAAATTTTTCGTCGCCAAAGTTCATTTGGATTGTGGTAGAGCAAAATGTTATTGGATGCATTCAGTCCTAGATTTCGTATCCTTAAGCCCTCTCTTGTGACCCTGTTGCCACACGTTTTCTGTTTGTAACTTTCAAGTTTGATCCTAAAAATTCCAAAATGGGTACGACACTACAAAGGCTAAACGCCGAAACAATGTAGAAGAGCATTTCCAAGACCTGACAGAGGAAGACGATCACGGCACACAACTTGTCAAGAAAATCAGTGGCTTGCCGCTGTTCATAAGAACTGTCCTGCATCACCGTGACAATGGAATACTGTTTACCGAGCGGTTAGAGACATCGACTTACAAAAAACATCTTGTTTTTAGGCCAGTAACTGGACTTTCCCTGATCAACCTCTTCAATCTGTTCTGTGGATTATCTATTCCTCTTCACAAAGGTATTGTAAATATCCTTTCAGTAAAAGCCTGGTCAAAAACTATTAATTTTCCGTTCAGAATCAATCGCACAGATCGGGAACTTCGCCCGTCAATTTGTTTTGTTTACGTTTTGTGTATACCTAGCGTTATATAATCCGGGTACTTTCCGCACTGTTTGCCCGGTCTCACCATGCCCGACGGTACTCCGTGTGCGCGCAGCGGTAAAGCGTTGCTGCCAATGGCCAGTGCGCCCTCTAGTTCTTTTATATAGCTCTTATATAGCTCTATGGTAAGAACTACATCATCAATCAACTTGTGGGCGTACAATCATGTTTGTTAAACCACGGTATTAAACAGTGCCCAACTTCATAGAGCTGCTAAGCACAAATATTTGCTTAGTATGAAATGTTTGCCATGATAAAAACAGGATTACCAACAAAATGTCCTCGTGATTTCAGGATAAGCAAACAACAGCTGAATACCAGTAACAATCAAAATGCAACAGATGGAAATTTGGTTGGTAATCATTTTTTTATCAAGGAAGAAATTTCATACTGGCAAATTGTTGTGCTTAGCAGCTCTATGGAGTTGGGCCCAGGTTGTAACGTTGTTACCAATCACGTGATGTGATATAAAGCCGCTTGTTATGCCTTGGTACCAAATTGTGGAGTTTTATTGGTCGAGAACCAATCACATGGTACGATACAAAGACGCAAGTGACATGGCTAAGGATGCGCACTACGCTATGACGCATAGCGCAGAGGGTAACATGAGTTTTGTTTACCGGTATATCGTTCCCACCGCTCGGGTAGACTTCCAGAGCTTTACGCGATTAGAAACAGTCTGGGTTCTGAGAAGTGTTTTTAATGTGAACACCTGTTCCTCTGCTTTATAATAAATGTAGAAACAGTCTGGGAACATGTGAATAGTTTTTTTTTTTTTAATTCAACACCTGTTCTTACACTCAAAGAACATAATTTCATTTCATTGAAGTAAGCGTATCTGATCGAAACAAACATACATACATACATACATATAGGGCATTTGTATAGCGCCACTACGCCAAGAACGCAGCGCATTAGATAGGATACAGATAATGTTTGATACACTTCTTAAATAATCGAAGAGAGTCAGATTTCCTGATTGAGGTGGTGAGTGTATATTCAAGGTGTGTGGAGCAAAATGAGAGAAAGTGCGACTTGAAGCCGACTTAAGAAGCTTGATTGAGTTAGGTTCCATGAGGCGAGTAGTGTCGGATGCTGAGCGTAGACTTGAGCGCCCAGGCCGATGGAGAGACAGGCAAGAGGTTAACTAGCCAGGTGCTGTGTTATTAAGGCATTTATACACATAAACCAAGATCTTGAAGGATATCCTCTCCCTATTCGGCAGCCAGTGAAACCACGAGTTGAAACCAACTGATCCAGAACCACCCCAACTCATTAATACAGAAAACATACATGTGGCACATATGAAAGAGACAAAAAGTAGCACCCTGATGGATTTTTAAAAGGCAAACTAAATTACTACCGAGTTAATCTCCTGATGCATCAATTTAAGAAACAAACCATATAAAATAATGTTGCGCTGGGACTAAGGAGAGGAGAGAAAGTTGGTGTTTATTTCCCCACCATTCACTAAAGAGCAGAGTCAGCAAAACTCTCAAAAGGTTTACTCAATTAAAGAGGGCGCTATCACACCAATTTTATTGATCTCTTCGCTCGTCCCCAGCGCCTTGCTTTAACCAAAGGCGCTGGGATGGGCAAACGTATCATGCACTGTCATTGATTTAATAATGCGCAGTCCCATCATGCATCACACTCACACTGCGCCATATTTCTATGCACTGTACGCATGACGTACTTCCTGAACAAGAATCTGTGCGAGCGATTAGCCCATCCCAGCGGGCCTGGATAGACTGGCCGCTGGGGCCGAGCGAAAATGATCTCTAGCTTGAACATCTGACGTCACACTTCAAGGCACGTGAATGGCGACAGAGACTGGCCTCCTAGCCCATGTATCTTCACCTTCCACCTACATTCATTTTCACATAGAGATACGCAGCCAAATTCTACACCAACTTTACATACAAGTACATCCATGCATGAAGTATGTATGCATATACACAATACACACGTGTGGAGCACACAGACGACTGCCATATCTGCGGTTTGATTGGTCCGAGCTTAGCTGCACAAACATAACCTCGGGCCAATCAAGACACAGATACGGAAGCTTTTAGTCACTGCATTAATCCAATGATATCGTTGTGTCCCATGGAATCTCTGGCCCTGAAGTAGGCCTACCTGTATAAAGACGGGGGCCCATTCTATTCTCAACAGACCTTCGCAAATTCTCATTGCGAACGCACCCTGTTGGTGCGTTCGATTAGCTTCCATGTGTCGACCTCGCGGTGCTCACTCGGGATCGAGCCCATGACGAGCTAATCGAACGATCACTCACCTTCTCGTGGTGACGTCATGCACTTCGGCCCCTTGGGCCAGCCCCAAGTGACCCGTTCCACAAGCAAGGCACCATAGACCGATCCAGGCGCGCAACGCAAATGCTGGGCGCCGCCATGCGCTGCGCGCCACTGCTGGGGTGTCTTTTCCTTTTCACTTTTTATGGGAATTGAATGTCTTCCTCGACAATCTTTGAAATTTCCTTGATGTGGCTGCTTGATATAACAACGTACTACATTCTTGATAAATTTTTAAAGTTAAGCAGAAAGTAAAATACTGAAATTCTGACAAAATACCTTGCCGATGTAATGCATTTTTACCGACTATTATGCAGTTTCCGCGTCTTTGACCCCTAACTCGCCTAAGACAAGCACCTTTTTCAAGATGATCCGGCTTCTATTTTGTTGCAAATATTTGTGGTCAGTTATCTACATTGGTATATCATGATGTCCTGTTAAGGAAATTGTGTTATTCGTTGAGGAGAGCATTTTATTTCCATAAAGAGTGAAAAGGAACATGATTTCCTCATGTCTTTGTGCACAAAACTAGGCACATGTACACCTCAGCAATGGCGCGCGGTGCTTAACACTAACTTGTGCGCCCGGTGCGCGTCGGATCAGTCTTTAATACTCAAGACGTGATTTTTCTGCAAAATACAAATTGCCTTGCCCTCTCAAAGAGTAAATTGCTTGCCTTTTTATGATACATTGCACTATAAAGCTTCATGACAATTGAGCAGTGGAAGCTGTTTTACTTGCAACACCCTGTCTGATGTCCTGCACAGTTGTATTGCCACCATTCATTTATATTACATGTATAGCACTTTTTCCTTCAGACCCTTTTGTTAGCCTGGAGGCACTTGTATTCCTACTGCTTGAGCACCAATCAATCACCCTTAGCTTTACGTCAAAACTTGTGGATTCTGCTGAGTAAACCAACGTAAACGTAAACGTAAACGTAGCTGTAGCCGTAATCGTAGCCGCCAATTTGGATTCGGCCTAAGCTTGGAATGTCTAGTAACGTGGAGTACGCAAACGCAGAAGCCATTTTGCCACTAACATAATACGCTTGACTAACACGGAATTCCCTGCTTCCGTAAGCGCTGATTCTTTGCTTACGGTAAGCAGAACCATAAATTGGGCCCTGCTAGAGGCAGTTGTAGCGGAACAGACTCGGGGAGCTAGCGTTGGTCCATACTTACCGCCTTTTATAGGGTGCGCCAGATCAATAAACTGACATGCAGCTAAGGGTAACTGCTGAATATATTGAAAAATACTTAAAATAGGCCTACGTTTCAAAATTCTCATGCCTATTGAAATCTGATCAAACATTGTCTGACTACACCCTTCAGATTTCTTTTTATTTCTTGGCAGATCAGCCATTTTGGAATTTTGTCTAATTCTTATAAGTAAAATCACGCCCGAAATGTGTTTTTTTCCCCTCAGAATCGAATTGCAGGTTTCATGAATAAATGTTTCACTCCCTCAGCCAAATAGTAAGCCTTACTTCTTGTAGGCATTAAAACAAAAAAACAAGTCATCTGTGACTACAATGATCAATCTGCCGTAAAACCATGTAATGTGCATACACGCCATGCGTGGCTTGTAACATAGACTGGTCCCCTGACAACTGATACGTGATAACCCAACGCGCAACTCAAGGAACACTGCAGCGCCATTTTTGTGTGCAGTTTTCAAGAAGGTCGCAAGGAACACGTGTGTCTGTGCTAAAGACTTCTCAAAATAAGGTACGTACTTCTTGTTTATAACTTATGGACAGACTGGATCCTTATGCTGCGTCGTAGTAAAACGTTGCTATAAACAAAGCACCAGTCTACTTACAACATTGTGCGACAATGTCACGAAGATTTGACAGTTGCAACGGCTGAAAACACGTACACACTGGCCTTTTGCCGCTTTTGTGTTTTTTAATCATTTTTCGCTAACTACGTGACATTTTGATGATTTTATTTTACAGCAACCATCTATAAAAACATTATTGATGATTCTACAGCCCTAAATTGCGTAAACGGTGAACCGGTGTGTCCCTTTTAAGGTTTTCATTATGTTCTGTACTATTTCCTCCCCGTCGCTTGCTAGCTAAAATTCACGGCAAATTCAGTGTTTTTAAGTTCTGTAGGGAAACATAAAAACGCGGGACAAAGTTGTTGTTGTAAGTAAGTAGCATAGCGTCCTCATGCGTTGTAAAAAGGCCAGTCTCGTGTATTGTCGTCTGCGGGCAAGTTTGTTGTTGTTGAGACACCACGATTTCGTCATTATCAAAATGCAGAATATAATAGAAATACAGAATAGAATTACATGTTTTCCTTTTTCTCAATTAAAAATAGGCATGCCATCTCATGTGGTGAACTAACTTGTGCAATGATTTTCAAGTACAAAACCCATACAGTGTCAAAGTCTCCTACCTGTAGCTTACTTTGCTCCATGGAACAAGTGTCGAACTCAGTTGTATTCATATGTGCCCCCCCCCCGCCCAAAAATATGAATGATTTTTGCAATGTAAAACAAAAACGACCGACGAAAAATAAGCAACACAGCTCATTTCTGCTGCGTGTGCGCCACCATTGTAAATAAATTCCCATAGTAACAAATGCTTAAATGTTAATTATTAAAAAGTACTAAAACAAATAATGTTATGTCTTTCAGTCTCTTGATACCCATCAGAAATATTGTCAGACAACTTCACTTCAGATTTCTTTTCAATTTTTGGTAGGTCCTTATTTTTTTTTTTTGCTAATTACCCTAAAGAAAAAAACCCATACATCCTCTCCCCGGCTTTTGTTTCAAACCGACTCGCTGCCAGATTCTCTCATTCTTTTTCTTCTTTTTTTAAAAACGTATTTTTGGGGCTGTTCAGTTTTTAATTGCTAAGGTTCCCTGGTTTTGGGTTTTTTTTTGTAGGGGGTGGGGTGGGGCTGGTTTATTCCATAGCTGGGTTTCAATGTAAAAGATTGTTCCCACAACACCCCGTGCATTTTTTTAGTGTCTTTTAGTGGTTTTTCAAATCTTCTATTCTATTCATTGTCATTTTGTTTCAATGTACCTATGTGACCCGTAGTTGTGCAATTTTATGTCTTTTTTTTTCTGTGTAAATTTTTATCAACATTTTTACCCTGTAATATCACATTATTCAGCTTTGTGCTGCAAGTTATTTTTGTTTATTAAAACTTGCCTAAATTTATCAAATCTCCTCACAAGTTGAAGCACAGAGCCACAGGTTGATAAACTTTTGTAACTCCTCAATCTATGAAATGCATGACCACAAAACGTTCTTATTCAAAATATTGTGAGGGCCTAACTGATGATAATCACCTTGGCGCATGACTGTTGACCTATAGCTAGGTAAACTAGGTAAACACGTATGGGGGGGGGGGCACGACACGAATTCTCCCGGGTGAGGGGGGGGGGGGGGGGGGGGCTCCTCACTCGTAATGTATAGCTCCCAGATGACATTATCTTAATAAGGTCTAACATTATTTTAGTCACACAAATAATAGACCAAAGACACAAAGGTTGTATGGTTTTTATAATATTTGTATTAAATGATTTATTTTCACATAAAACACGTGATAAGTTAGGCTTAATGTGTGGAAACATCCTTACAATATCAAAGCTTCGGACAACATGATGAGAGATACAAAAGAACATATTTGTGTACATCGATACCAAAGGCTTACCGAGTACTTTTTATAAAATAAGTAGCCATGATTTATATAAAACGCTGGTATAAAAAACAATTTGTTTTGATTTGGAATTGTGATTTTGAACGTTGTCCGAATTTTGCAATCCTATTGTATGAACCTGCTGGACTCGATTTCACAAAATCTGAGATTCACCTGAAGACGAATTTGTAAATAATTATTGCTGCATTTTGTCATTTTGAAGGCCTTATGTGACATCACACTGTGAACAAATAAAGGCACTGAACACTTTTTTTTAAAGACCAGTATTTTCACTTGGTGTATCTGAACATGCATAAAATTAAAAACCTGTGAAAATTTAGACTCAATTGGTCATTAGAGTTGCAAGAGAATGATGAAAGAAAAATTGTTTGCTGTGAGACGCCTAATAAAATACTTCAGGCCTGAAGTCTTTTATTGTTTTCGTGCGAAATTACCCTTTTCTCAAAAACTACTTCACTTTAGCGGGAGCTCTTTCTCACAATGTTTTTTACCCGTATAAGTATTTTTGAGTATAATTACCAATGGTGTCCTGCGCCTTTAATGCAGGTAATATTCATAGGCTGTTCAGATCAATCTTAGCTCTCTTTCTGGAATCGAGCCTAGGGTTTGGACTTAGTGAGATTCATCATAAAATGAGTTGTTAATAAGCACACAGAGAGGTTTTTGTTGTGGCACCACATTTAGCTGCGTAGCAGTTAAGATTGATGCACACTTTAAAATTAATAAACTTTCTCTTTGTGAAATCGAGCCATAGGGTTCAGACCTAGTGAGATTTATCCTAAGATGAGTTGTTAATTATGCCCTTAGAGAGATTTTTGTTGTGGCACCACACTTAGCTGCATAGCAGTTAAGGTTGATGCTCATTTTTAAATCAACTCCTTCTTGTTAATCCATTATAGATATGCCCCATCGGTTTCGTACAAAAGTAGTCAACCAACGAATCATTGATTGTACATGAATATATCAAAGACATTCTTCACATGAATTCCTATTGAAACTGCATAGTTGTAATGCCAAAACGCCAGTGACTGGTGAGTAATGACTCAGAGTGACGTCATGGTTGGTGAGCTCTCCGATTGGTTGATACAATGCGTCGAAAGTAGCTCAAGAGAAATAATTGTGATAACAAAAGATTTGTTCGATCGCTCCGAAAATAATATTTACTTTGTCGGAGTAGAATTGACTTATAAATGTAATTGTTGCACTCGTTACTGATTTAAGTTCTCAATAGTTTACATCTTCGACATTTTGCAAAGTTTGTGATTTTTTTTCCCAACTACAAAATTTTGTTCGCTCCAAAAATAAAGTTTACCTAGTTAGAGTTGAATTGACTTATAATGTTAATTGTTGCCAGTAGTAGTCAGTAACGCACAAGCAAGGCCAACAACTCACCAGAAATGTTGCGACCCGTGCCGTGGTTTTGTGACACACAAAGGACTTCACCAAAGATAGTGTGATTGGTAGATAGTGTGATTGGTCAGAACTCACCCGTGAAAACCTCGGCAGCTCAGGTGGCATGAACTGTAATATAATAATGTATAATAAGTTTGGGGCTAAATCATCCTTACTCGCAACTAAGAGCTGAATTGCGAAGGACGTGGCTGCAACGTGTTCGAGAAGCAGACATCCAAGGGCGCCTTTGGCAGCCAGCCACATCAACCCATCCATGACCACGGAGCACAGCCAGAGATCGAAAGTGTTTGATTATCCCTCCTTTGGGATAATCAAACACTTTCGATCTCTGGCTGTGCTCCGTGGTCATGGATGGGTTGATGAGGCTGGCTGCCAAAGGCGCCCTTGCATGCCTGCTTCTCGAACACGTTGTAGTCGCGTCCTTCGCAATTCAGCTCTTAGCTGCGAGTAAGGATGATTAGCCCCCAAATTATTATTATTATTGTAAAACAGTCCACGCTACCTGAGCACCCGAAGTTGTCACGGATGAGATATGACAGTTATCGTACAGAAACACAAGCAATAGATTCCTCATAACTACTGCACTTCTTACTGCCTCCCAAATTATTCTGGAGCTAAGGATAGTAGGAAAAGTATTCTATACTATATTCTGTTGACTTTGACCTCCTGGAGTACGGTAAAGTGTTCCTAAATGACCATTCTCTTTAACTATAGTGGATTGGCCTTCACGAAGTATAAATTGGAAAAGTTCCAAAAGAGAAACCAATGAAGAAGAACAAGAAAAAGCACGAAAAATACTTCCACTGTCGTATCAACATATTGGCCATTTACCCCCGCTGTGGTTGATGCATGTTTAATCGATCGTAGCGCAACATTGGTGCAAGCGAGGAAACAAGACCTCTATGGTGTCAGCGATGGCATTTCTTATAATCAAAATCCTCTAAACCAATTTAACATTTTGATATGATACGCGGCGTGCTATAATTCAACTTCGCACGACAAAAAAAAAGTTAAATAAACCGAGCGTGTCCAAAATTATTATTTGATATTGAAAAAACTATTCCGAAATTTTTTAACACTTGATGATACGCGGCGTGATGTAATCCACGTTCGCACGACCGAAAAAAGTTCCTTAAACCGAGCCTTTCCAAAATTATTTCTTTGATCTTGGCAAAAATATTCCGATTAAGCACTTTCGTCGCATTGGATCAACCATCACAGAATGCAGTTTTTCCTTGTTTGTTTTTCCTTACATTTTTATATTAATTATTTGACATTATTTGTTAGGCCTCGACCTAATTATAAAAAAATATTTTTGTTTTGTTTGGAGGGAGTCCCCCGGTGCTGACAACATAATTGCTATCAATCTAATGGCTGCACACAGCAGCAGGTGAACATGATTCCTGCCATCTTGGAAGATTTCTTCGTTTTGATCTCCTGCTCTACTGCGATCTTCTTCATCTTTCTGTCTCTCTTACTTTGGCGTCTGCCGAAGATTCTAGACCAGAATCCTCTTCTGGAAGTTGAACCCACCTCTTTGAGCCCTTGACCTGAATATAACGAAATGGAATCTTGATCAAAAATGATTCTGTGAATGATAATAAACTGTTTCAGGCTCTGTCTTTCACATTTTTATTCTGTGTTGTTCAACCAATTCTGGCCCAGTAAAAGTGTAAGCTAGACAAAAAAAACGTAGTCTTGTGGAGTTTTCTCCCAAACTCGAGTCTTGTACAATGTTGTTTATTTCTGAATACCTTTTGAGCAAATCGATATCAGGTCAGTCTGATCATCAGCTGACTGAAGTGCAGTATCGTCTCCATCAAGAATGAGTATCTTCGAGGTAATAGAGGTCGCATCTTTGATTTCATCTATGGAATTAAGAAAAGACAACTTTCTTTTTATTCTGTTTCACAAAATTAATTGCTGGCGTCGTCAAAGAAATTCAACAGTTCATGTCGTATAGAATAAAAACAAAGTTATATCTTTATCTCTGTAGTCTGGATGTTTGATTGTTTCCTTCTAAATAAGAAGATGTCTTTGTTTATAGATCCTCCCTTACCCTCAATGTCACCATTGACGTAATCATCCCACACTTCATCACCTATTTCATCGGCAGTCAACTCCCCATCGTCCTCCCCAGACACGCTGATAATTTCCCCGAATGACAATGAAGAGATGCTCGTGAGCAATGAGACCGTATCCAGGTCACTAATGCTCGACCAAGACGTCAACTCTGAAGAATCAACAATCATCAAGCTTAATCTCAACAAGAAATGTCTTTGAAACATCCTATAGTTCGTAAGACACTGCTGTTGAGTTGCAAAGTTCTCGGTTCGAACCAACCCCATCCGAGTAATGTGCTTGTGTGTGTTTTGTCACAGAGCTCGGGAAAGTACTGAGTGTACAGTGCTTACATACATCGGTTCGAATCCCACTGGAGCATCTTATTAACAAAGATCACGTGTATACTGGCTTTCTTTAAAACTTAAAAAGCTTACGTGAGTGATGCTGGTCGATGATCTACTTTGATTTGTTTTTCTCATTTTGTTTACTTATTCAGAGGAACATATATTCTTGGAATTTCCAATATTAATTTATCCAGACTTTAATTACATGAACCTTACCTTCTTCATCTTCTTCTTGCTCCAGAATCTCTCCTTCCTCGGTTGCCCAGTTCGCCGCAGCATCCCCATCTCCCATTGGTTGATTCTTGAACTTTATTTCCACAACTACCCCATCTTTCCTCTGGTCCTCTATATTCCATTCTTCCTTCATCGTCACCCCCTCAACCGGTTCGTTGTGTCCAACCTGCTCTTTCACCTTTGAACCCACATAACCCATCTCCCCTATTTCCCCATCCCTTCTCTTCACTACTTCGGACTTGATTTCCTTTGTGTTTGCCTCTTGGACTAGCTCTCCGATCTTCTTTGGAGCAACCTGTTCTTCTCCTTTTGAATTATCCCCCATCCCTTCAACCTCGCTGCCATTTGCCTCTCCTAGCTCAGCCCTGGTTTCCTCAGTCCTCATCTCCTCAACTCGATCTGTCATCTCCTGAGGATTATAAATTAATTGTGTTATTGTTTTTATTTCAACATCTTTATACATGATATACATATCAGCACAACGGCTGTTTTACGTTATGGTCATGTGTCTTAAAGGCAGTGGAAACTATTGGTAATTACTCAAAATACGGCTCCCCCTGAAGTGGAGTAGTTTTCGAGAAAGAAGTAAATTTCCACGAATTTGATTTCGAGACCTCAGATTTAGAATTTGAGGTCGCGAGTTCAAGCATCTAAAAGCACACAACTTCGTGTGACAAGGGTGTTTTTTCTTTCATTATTATCTCGTAACTTCGAAGACCAATTGAGCTCAAATTTTCACAGGTATGTTATTTTGTGCATTATGTGAGATATAGCAGGTGAGAAGCCTGATCTTTGACAATAACCAATAGTGTCCACTTCCTTTAACAATGAGAATAAGGAAACACATTTTTTAAAATTATACTTTAAAATATACTTACATGATCTACCTTTGCTTCCTCCTTAAACTGATACATCATCTTGAGCTCCCCCTCCTCGCCCTTTACCATATCTACCTTGGCACAACTTTCCTCTTTCTGTTCCTTCTGTTGCAAGTATTCTTCAACAATGCTCTCCACCTCTACAACTTTCTCGATCTTTATCACCTTTATCTTCATTTCTTTATATATCTCTCCTTTTGTCTTCACCTCCTCTTGTCCGTTTGTTTTTATCCTCTCGTCTTCTTTGGTTGTTTCTAGATGACGAGGTACGCTGACTATCAAGCTTGGCTCATCGGAATGCAGTTCGGATGGCTCTTCCCCTACCTGTCGTATTAAAAGTATCGGGAGTAAAATTCAGTAACTTATCACTTATAATCTAGGTTGTCGCTCTCCTCGATATATTTTAGCCAGTGTTGAAAAAAACTCTTTAGTATTCTGCCGTTGACTATGCAGTTTGAAACATCGTAACCAACCAGCTTTTATTTAGTAGGGGCAATAATTTGGCAGTTTCGTGCACTCTGTGGTAAAAGCTGGAATCTTGTTTTACCAAAACATAAACAATTAGTGTCATCTTTGAAATGACCTGTTTATCATGGTTTCCAATGTCAAAGTGGATTTACAATTTCGAATGAATGTTTCACTTTTGTGAAATACAAATCAATATAACTAAATAAAAGTCACCTGTGAGGCTTCCCTCTTCTGCGCATGACTTCTACCACCGTCTTCCTCCTCCTTGTTATCAGTCACCATGGTAACGCATCCATCCTCATGACACGTGTAGATACTTGCATGTTTCTTGTGATCTACACCGGACGGTACATCCACTTCCCCGGCCTTCATGATCCTGGAGGCGATGGAATTAGCGATGACGACCTGCTCTTCCGGGGTGTGCATCTTCATTACCATGGCAATTCTTTCAGCTACACACTCACATGTTGGATCGGTCTCATTGGACTGTGGCGGATTATAATTCCGGATCAGTTCATTGATCCGTTGTGCTATAATGTGTGAGATACAATGGAATGTTCTTAATGATGTTGAGTTATATTTGGGTTATATTTGGGTTATATTTGGGTTATATTTGGGTCTCTTTTAATCTACTTTTATGTTAAAAGTAGAGAATATGTACTTCGCAACACAATTCAAAATGGCTTTCTCCTGAGAGCTCATAAGGAAAATAAATTCGTCATCATCAGATAAGATGCTAAAGATCTGTGTAACTTTGACCAATGGTATCAAACAATTTCTTTCCTTATTTCAGTAAGCCATCACGATTTGAGTAGAACCCATTTAGCCATTATAAGAACAATCTATTCCAATCACTAATCTTACATATTTTGTTGACTGGTTGGTGGATAGATTTTTTAATTATAAATGTAGATACATACAAAATTTTCGAATCTTGAGATATCGGCAAAAATCTTGAGCGTTTATGTCCAAACAGAGAGAATACTCCGGAACTGGAATATACAGTCTGAGAAACGTTTCATGAAGAAACGTTTTCGAATTAAATTTGTTTGAATCCCTTTCTTTTTTACTAATTTCCATAGAGCAACTTCTTAAAACGTTAACAATATTAACAGCTGCAGTGCTTCTAACTGTACAACTGTAATTGTCAAAAATGAGTCTTCTCACTTGGTGTATCTCAACATGTGCATCAAATAACAAACCTGTGAAAATCTGAGCTCAGTTGGTCATCGAAGTTGTGAGTAAATGATGAAAGAAAAAACACCCTTGTTGAACGAATTTGTGTGCATTCACATAAGAAAAAAAGACTTCTAGAGACTTCTAGCTAGAAGTCTTCTAATGTTTTAGTGAGAAATTACCTCTTTCTCAAAAACTACGTTACTTCAGAAGGAGTCGTTTCCCAGTGTTTTATACTATCAACAGCTCTCCAATGCTCGTTACCAAGTCAGTTTTTTAGTTAATATTTGTTTTGAGTTATTACCAAACGTGTACCTTCCCTTTATCAAGTAAGTTTTGATGGTCACCAATGTTTGTAATGTACAAAGGTATACCCCCAAATACTATAGTTATTTTGGTATCTCATGTCATAACAGATGAACCGACTGGAGTATATATTTAACAAACGACAACCAATAAAACATTCTATTTTATTAGTATCAAGTGATACTTATTTAATAAGTCACGACCGGCCAACATTTAAAAACAATTAATTTATGAAAAATGGACATTTAAGATAATTCATTCATGACAATTTTACAAGATCATGTATTTTTGCTATCTGTTCAAACTGCATTTGTTTAGTTTATGTCGGTTTGTTTTTCATACACGTTGAGTAGGAAGGTGACCAATTGATACTGATTTACAATCCAAACATGTTTTCTTTTGTATCCCAATTAATATTTCAGCTCTACTTGTGAACATTTGAACTCAATTGGTCGTCGAAGTTGCGAGATAATAATGGAAGAAAAAACACCCTTGTCACAATAAAAACTTGTCGAAAACTATACTACTTCAGAGGGAGGGAGCCGTTCTCACAATGTTTTATACTATCAACAGCGCTTCATTGCTTGTTACCAAGTAAGTTTTTATGCTAACCGTTATTTTGAGTAATTACCAATAGTGTCCATCCTTTCCTTTAATGGATACGTTGCCATTGTAAATGTGTAGGCTTTGAGAGAACTTGGTACAATATTGTAGTGACATAGCTTGACAGTACTAGTAGGCAAAAACACACATAACTCAATTTTATGTCAAGAATGTGTAAAGGTCTATAACTAAACAATAAATAATTTCAACAAAACATGACAATAATATACATGTACACAAATATAAAATGGCAAGTTCTTCAGTGTTTATTATTTTATGATACTTCTAAGTACGTGTAGATTTTAAAATACAAAACAGAACAAAAATAAATAAAAAAATCAACTGTGACTCAAAACATTTTTTCTACTTGAGAAAATTCATCAATAGTGTTAAAAAAAATTAATCAAATAATTTTCCTGATAAATTTAATGGTGATCCATTTGCAAACATTGAGGCACAAACACTAAATGGTAATTTGAAAGTCTGAAATCAAAATTGACAGGAAATTTAAATTCCAGCTAATCACTTAATATAACTCGAAGTGAACAAATTTATAAGTGATGTCAGCTCAGATATTAAAACAATTTCTCAAAATTCTGAGGTAGGACAATAAATACAGTTTGTAAAGCAAAATTTATTTAAATTCAAATCAAAATTTTAGCATCAGACAATCCGAATGTGTTAAAAAAAAATTCAACTATAGACAAACGTGCAAGCTAAAAATGGGGGTAATTTTCATCCTTAAAGGAACATTACAGAATTGGTTTTTGCTAACAAAACAGTTGCTGGCAGTGTAAGCACTTTATGTAATTCACCACATACATTAACTGACAAAACTGTAGAAGTTTGATATCGATCGGACATCTGGGTCACGAGAGAATAGTGAAAAACCGATCACAAATTTTGCATTGCATCGACGCCAAAATAAAAATGAATAAAACGCACACTGGGTGATGAATATCTAATATACGAAGTTAGATTATTTATTTCTCATCAAAAATGACATTTCAGACAGAACAATTTCAATGGATGTTTTTAACTATCATCATCATTAGACCGTGTAAGTTTAATGTAAATCTGTGATCTTCACGATTTTTGTTTCTTACCAATTCTGTAATGTTCCTTTAAGGAATGTTTCCTGTAATACTTCAAATATGAGCACAAAAAAAATAAGAATAAGATAATTATAAAGTTTATTGTTGAATATAAATACAATTATGTACACTAAGAAGGGTGTGTGCCAAAGTGGTCACCTTGACATAAAAGGAAAGTCTGTCAAAGAACAGGCCCTGGGGTAAATTAGACTAGTCCTAGAACTCTTTATGAGTTAGAACTTAAGAATCATCCTCAATTACTTGTCCTAACTCGAGATAAGACAAGTCTTAACTTTGTGTGAAATCCACCCCTGTGCTCTAATCAGCAAGAAACATTTCCCTCTTTTCAATTTTTTAACTACCAATTTTGATACAGATTTCCCAACAGAAAGTTTAGGAATTCCATTTCCACTAATTTTTTGACTATTTTAATTTTAAATACAAATTTCTCAAAAAAATTCTTCAACAACAAAATGTATACTACCCTGAATAAGCTAAAAACATGGACCACTTTAAAGCAGCAGTCACAGACTCTAATGGAATGCATACTTGAGATTCTATGACAAACAAACCAGAGAAAACAGTTCCTGCCAAATTGTTCACTTTCCTTTTTCAACAACTTAAATAATAGATATTAGGTTTGCTGTAACACCATGTGCGTTTTTACTTGCCAGGTAGATAATCTTGTTTTGAGAACTTGTCTTGCTTTATATTCTACTACTGCAAAGTAGACTTTCAGAACTCAGGAGACTTCTAAGTTCTGCAAAAAACTGTCCTGCTTATTAATTATTACCTGGGCAGAAGGTAGAAAATTTACAGTTCTTCTTCAGCTATATGGATCGAGGGGACTTCTCCTTATAAACTTCACTAAATAAACTTGTTAATAAGAATGTTAATAAGAACTGAGAAGTCTCCTGAATTCCCAAAATCTACTCCGCAGTAGTAGAATATAAAGCAAGACAGTTCTCTAAAGAACAAACTCTACCTGGCAAGTAGATACACACATGGTGTTACCGCAAACCAAATACACATTGATACCTCACCATGCAATGCCTCAAACATCTAAGATAGTTGTGAAGGTAAACCTCTTTCAATATCCTCCTGGATGCACCAACGACAGGTGATGTTACAAGGAGTATAAGATGATGACCCAAGTGGGCCTGGTTGTAGACCTGCTAGGAGCCTGCAGTGGCACTCACTCAGTTTCCGTCTTAGTTGATCCTGTAGAACACACTGATTGAGATAGAAAAAGGAAAGCAAATAATCTTTTGTCTTACTTTAAAACACTGAAGGGCAATTAATGAAAATTTGACATAAAAGTATTTATCATTTAAAGGGTTTGGGTACTTTTTGTATGACACAAAACACAAATAACCACAGATTTACTGATGTTGGTAAAAATCTTCCGTTAAAATATTACTTGCTGAGGTGCTGTATTTTTTGATAAATGAGTAAAACAGTTCTCAAAAAAAAAGAAAAATCGTCTCAGTGAGACAAAAATAAAGAAACAGAAACATTGTTCCGTGATTTTCACCTTTTTTTCTCAAAAACTTCCACAGATAAATAAAATTACATACATCTTGATTCACAGTGAGTTGGGATTCATGTCATGGTTAAAGACTTTATCTACAAAAGGTATCAAAACATTTCAAGGTGTACTTCTGGAAAACATTGCAGGTGGTGTTTATCAAAATGTAATAACATTCACAAAGTCATGTTGCCAGTTTTATTTCTATTGAATGAAACGGTCAGCTTTCTGACGATCATACTTTTTTTAATGTCTTAAATCTTACCAATGTTTTAAGCTGCTGTCTTCTATACCTCCTCCCAGTCTTTACCCTGAAGATAAAAAAGTTCAAGACCAGCGTGAATAAAAATTATTGCACATTGTTATTTATAGTATAAACAACCAAGTACAACAAAAATATCAGGCATGTGCTAGGATCTTGAAAAAAATCTGCACTATGAGCGCAAACGTAAAAGCTTGTGAGCGAAAAGCATGAAATCTTGAGAGCCCAAAGCGTGAAAGCTTGCAGGTGCAAAGCGTGAAAGCTTGCCAGCGCAAAGCGTGAAAGGCAGGCAGGTTGCGAACGCAAAAGCTTCCCGAGTGCGACGCCTGCTTTACGTACATTTATCTCTGGTAAAAAAAAAAAAAAAAAAAAAATGTATTTCTGGTTAAAAACAGAGAAATCACATCCCTGAAATAAACAAGTAAAAACAAAATTAATCCAATTGGAAGGTGGGAAAAGGTATTCTACAACAAATTTATCAATGAATTATGAATTAGCTGATTTATATATGAAAATGTAGCTAATCATTAAAATTAAAATATACACAAAGCAATCCAACAAAGTACGGAACATGCAGCTACTGTTGAAAAGAAATCATTTGGGGTTAACAGACTGTACATAAATTCAGATAGGAAAAGAAATAGAAGTAGGACCTCACAATAAACACTGGCAGGTGGGAGAGATAATGAATGTTTAAAATAAAGAAAGTGAAACAATTTACAAGAATAACACAAGGTTTAAGTTAGGCCTGGGCGACTAGTGTCGCGACTCTTTGAAGCACGACTAGTTGAGTAGTAAATTTCACTAGTCGTCCAGGCCTAGTGTAAATGTGATTACCTGGTCCTACAACAGATGAATGGACAGCGTCCTTTAATATGTATCGTTAGAAAAACACGAAGATGATGTTAGTTAGATAGTTAGGAACTTCAAGGGACTGTACATGTTTGTGTTTGATAATTGGAACCCACTGAAACCATGAAACTTTCCTGTGAGAATTAAATTTTAGAAAGGTGGGAGTGTTTTTGAGATATTGCCGAAAATTATGGCCACGCAGGAAGAGTGATCTGCAATTTGAATACACAATGAGACCCGTAATGCTTCTCAGATTCACAATTTTCGGGGATAAGGATCGCAATCTTTTGAAGTAAAATGTATCTCAATATGCAATTATGCTGTAGGCTTCTTACCAATAAGGTTTTGATTGCCTTTCCTTTTCAGAGTCATACCAAGCGTATACAGACCCCTTTAAAGAGGAGTGGGATGTTAGTTAGATAGATAAATTAGTGATATGTAGAGAAACTTTGAACCTAGCCGCTTTTAAATTTATAGAAAAATATTAGAAATTTGTTCATGTATTTTATGATTGCATACTTTTTTTGTGCTTGGTTTTTGAATGATAGGAAACTCCGTATCGCTTTGGTGATTAATACAAAATTGTTCTTCGCACAATGTAAGATGATGGGCACTTCCCTGTTTGATGTTAATTTACACACAAATATTATGTACCAGAAGAAATAAATGGAATACAACTAGAAGAAAAATAATCATGGGTTAGTAATATTGTCTTTGTTCATAATGAATGTAAAATTGGTTTGATGACATGAAGTACACATGCCAGGGATGGGATCACCATGCAGAAAAACACTTTGTATCTTTTTATTAGCTGGAAGTTGCACAGCGTCGGATTGTTCTCAACTGCAGTCTTAATTCTTCTCAATGCATATACAAATTACATTATCTTTCTGCTTCAGAGATGTATTGAAGATTTGATGTTCCAGTCAGAGGAGAAAATAAATTAGGATACCTCCACAAGATGAAAGAGACTTTCTAAAGAGCTACTATTCAAACAAAGTCGTTTCCTGACACTTAAGTTTGCGCCATTTTTCCACTCACCAACCGCGATAAACTTAACTGGGGCACCATTATAAGACCCTGGTCCTTGTCAGCACTTTTGTACATTACTCCATTTTCAAAACCATCTAAATACTCATCCGTACTTCTCTCTGGTGATGATGACCTGTACGCAGGTGATGATTTCAATATTGACCTCTCCGGTGACCTTCGACCTGACCTGCTTGGTGAGAGTGCCCTCCGTGATGGAGAGGATGGTCTATGGGGGCTTGAGGATCTCCGGGTGGAGCTGTTATGATTTGACATCAATGAGGTTCTTGTGAAACTGGAATTGTCTGCGATGGTTGGAGAAAGAGTTGACCTCCGAAACTCTTGTGATATTCTCTCTCTGATAGGTTCATAAAAATATAATAAGAAATATGTAAATAATTTAGTGGTGCTTTGACTTAAGATATATATATATATAAATTAGGTTTGCGGTAACACCATGTGTGTATCTACTTGCCAAGTAGATCCTGTTCTATTGAGAACTGTCTTGCTTTATATTTTACTACCACAGAGTACATTTTCAATAATTCGGGAGACTTCTCAGTACTGAAAAGAACTGTCCTGCTTTTCAATTTCTACCTGGGTGGAAGGTATAGAAAATCAGCCGGGAACTACTACTTTTCCTTTTGTAATGGTGGTGGATCGAGGGGATTTCTCGTTATTAAATTCACTACCGTGGAGTGGCTTCTTAATTGGTCTCACTGTTTTACTAGGTTGCTCTAGTCATCGTCAGGAGACTGAAGAGTTGGAGAGATACAATTCAGTTTCATCCCACAACCAAAAACTATATAATATTTGCATCTCATTTACGGTCGATTCGCATCTGGAAAATAAGAGACTGTATTATACAATATTAAGGCCAGTGAAATTCCTTATTCTCTGTGTATGAACTGGCTTATAGTTTAAACATACTCATGAAGTAGTCTTGAACTTTTCTTTCAAACACTTACTCTAGCATGATGAAGCTTTTGAGCTTAAAGGGAAGGTACACGTTTGGTAATTACTCAAAACAAATATTAACTTAAAAACTGACTTGGTAATGAGCATTGGAGAGATGTTGATAGTATAAAACATTGTGAGATGCGGCTCCCTCTGAAGTAGCATAGATTTTGCGAAAGAGGTGATTTCTCATTAAAATAATAAAATACTTCTAGCCAGAAGTCTTTTATTCCTATCTGAAAGCATACAAATTCATTCAACAAGGGTGTTTTTTTCTCTCATCATTTTCTCGCAACTTTGATAACCAATTTAGCTCAAATTTTCACAGGCTTGTTATTTTGTTCTTATGTTGGGATACACCAAGTGAGAAGACTGGTCTTTGACAATTACCAATAGTGTACCTTCCCTTTAACAGTAAAGCAATAACAATATACAAATGCCTTCAATGACTTAGCCTACCAATGACTATGACAATTTTCTTTCGTTGCTCCATTTCTTTGGAATAGTCTTCCTGTGCATATTCACCAGGCTAGTTCTTTACACTGTTTTAAAGACACTGGACACTATTGGTCATTGTCAAAGACCAGTCTTCTCACTTGGTGTAACTCAACATATGCACAAAATAACAAACCTGTGGCAATTTCAGCGTAATTGGTCGCCGAAGTTGCGAGATAATAATGAAAGAAAAAACGACCTTGTCACTTGAAGTTGTGTGCTTACAGATGCTTAATTTCGAGACCTCAAAATCTAATTCTGAGGTCCAGAAATCAAATTCGTGGAAAAATACTTCTTTCTCGAAAACTACATTACTTTAGAGGGAGCCGTTTCCCACAATGTGTTGTACCATCAACAGCTCTCCATTACTCGTTTTTATGCTTATTATTATTTTTAGAAATTACCAATAGTGTCCACTGCCTTTAAGTCTCTGTTAAAAACTCACTTGTTTGAAGCTGCTTTTTTGTGACCTGCTTACTTGTATTTGTATCTTTCACTCATTGTATATTTTCTTGTTCTCTTTATGTGCTTAGAGGCTTTTGCAAAAGGCGCTTTACAAATGCCTTTATTATTATCAATATTTTTATGACAAAAAAGGACTCACTTCTCAAAGCGCTCACTGGTGAGCTGTCTCCTGACTTTCTCCAAGTCTGCCTCCAGCTGAGCAGCTCTGGATCTTAAGGTCTGAAGCTCGCGACTCTGGCTTTGCCTACAAAGCAAAGAAAACCAACAAACCAGATATGTATTCTATATCACTATATAACTCTTTGGAATCGGTTTCTAGCACAAATCTGCATACTATGCGTTACGTACACCATAAACAAATATTGAGTCATACAACAGTTACATTCAAACAGTTACAAATAATCTTTCTTTAAAAATAATCTCTCAAAACAATTATCCACTTTTGTTTGCTGAATTATTCCCCAAGCTTTCAACTGGAGCAAAAAAAAAACAACACAAAAATGAATAGATGTAGATAAAAAAGGCCTGTATGCTTAAACTGACTAAACAAAATACAAAATGCAAGACTCTTTTAGGATAAGAATGCGGTTTAATGGTAAACTTCAGCATCCTTTGTTGTCATCCCCCATTCTGAAACAATTTCACTGGCTCCTTTTTTCTCAACGAATCATCTTCAAGCTGATGCTCATTGTCCACAAAGCACTAAGCCATCAGCGGCAAGGCTCCCCACTATATCTAAGAACTACTTCAAGTTTACACTCCATCAAGGAATCTTCGATCAAGTTCCATGCTTCTCCTCATTGAACCCAAGTTTTGACACTCATGGGGTGACAGGTCTTTTTCTTCAGCTGCGCCACACCTCTTAGATCTTGTCTTTGTACCACAGATTCAAATATCTTCTCAAAACTTATCTTATCTCAAAGGTTTTCAAGGACTGAATTATTTGTTTCTGTTTCCTTTTGTTTTTGGTTTTACTTCACCTTAAACACCCAGCAGGGATGTGCGCATTACAAGTCTTTATTATGATTATTATTATCTTTAACTTACACTTTGCTGTCGGCTAAAGCCAATCTGTCTTTAACCAGTTGAATCTCTGATCTGTGTTCTTGACTGTCTAACTGGGCTTGGAATTCCTTTTCCCGGTTGTTGGACAGGAGAGTTTCCAAGTTGCGTACCGATGCTCTCTCTGTACCAACTTGGTTCCGTAGCATCTCTATCTCACGTCGCTGGTCATCCACTGATGACTCAAGCTGTAAAATAAATCACATTAAAATATCAGGCAAAAATTCGTCGTGATTTAAATGCTTTAAAATGTTTAATTTCCATTGACATAAGGCCTTCTCACAAAAACTCTCTGTGTTGGACACGAATACGATCCGTGTAACGTGGACTGACACCTTTTCCCATTACATCTTTTCAACACGGTGTTGATCCGGATAAAGCGCTGTATGCGTGTTGAAACCAACCCTGCTTAGGGTTGGGTGAGAATTCTCAATTCGTGTCAAAACTTTCACCACAGATCGATTACCTATGGGTTTATTTTTTAAATTGAAAAGCACGTTCATAGAAGGAGCCGCTAAAAAACAAAATCCGCAAAGCATCACTACGCACCAAGATGCACCATGATTCACCACGTTGCATCGCAACGCCTCCTGATTCGATCCGTGTAAGACATTTCAGTTTGAAACGATCACACATTACACGGATGAACAGTTACACCTGTACCTCAGAAGCTGATTTTGCGCAGAGCTAGTGTGAAAGCGAAGCAGTTTGTATCCGTGTTGAAATTTTTAGCGAGTCAACACGGACCCGTTCCGGATAAGTTTTGACACTATATTGTGAAAAGGTCTAATAGTCTTTTTGTTGAGTAATTAAACTGACTTGGAACGATAAAAAATTATGGAGCTTATGATTAGGTTGTAATAATAATAATAGTTTCTATTGATACTGCCCTAAATACAAGCACTTAATCTAAGCGCTATGGTGCTGGTGTCCTTGAAGACTACAGTAAATCAGGGCAACAGCTCCAAAGTAGGATAAAACAAATTTACAAAAGTTATGCAATAATGAAAGCAGAAATAAATAAGAGACGGATAAACAAATTAACAGAACTTAACAATAAGTACCTGCTCAGTGTCTATATTTCTGGTTGTGAGTTGACGAGACATAACTTCCTTAGTATTCTCTAGCTTAATACAGAGATCTCTAACAGCAGTAAGATCCTGCACTAGAGACGTCTTCTCGTCCTGTAGCTGTCGTATACTCTCCTCCATGTTAGCGAGAGATCTGGTTAGACTCGACACTTGTAGCTCATAGGCTTGCTCTGTGGATACATGCTAAGAAAAATACAAAGGTTATTATTGTATATACATGATATATGATTTGAGTCATTGCATGGTGAGGTATCAATACATATTTGGTTTGCGGTAACACCATGTGTGTATCTACTTGCCAGGTAGAGTTTGTTCTTTAGAGAACTGTCTTGCTATATATTTTTCTACTGGGAGTAGATGTTTGGATTTTCGGGAGACTTTTTGAAGTACTATCTGGGTGGAAGGTAGAAAAGCTGTGAGGACTACTACTTTATCTTAAAGAGGAACGTTATTGTTTCAAATTTTTTGCACTTATCGAAAAGAGAAGGGGTTCGCCCCGATGTTCCTGGCTGTGGCTGCTTAATGCGCCGTAGCACCTTGTAAATCCATGTACGGTGCTACATAATTGGGTCTCAGAATTCATCTCTGCAATAATGTATCTTTCTGAAAGTTTGTATATATACTCAGCGCCTTGAGTACTTTGTTTGGTAGATACGTGTGTTATATAAGACTTTGATATATTATTGTATGTTATTTCATTCCAAAACTGGAACAAACCCCCTAACCCGCGGGAGGTTAATATCAGTATAATAATCAATTAGCGAAGAAGTCATACAGAAAGCTAGTAATGTTAACTTAAAATGAAACAAACATTGGCTTGAAGGCAGTGGACACTATTGGTAATTGACAAAGACTAGCCTTCACAGTTGGTGTATCTCAACATATGCATAAAATAACTAACCTGTGAAAATTTGAGCTAAATCGGTCATCGAAGTTGCAAGATAATAATGAAAGTAAAAAACACCCTTGTCACACGAAGTTGTGTGCGTTTAGATGGTTGATTTCGAGACCTCAAGTTCTAAATCTGAGTTCTCGAAATCAAATTTGTGGAAAATTACTGATTTCTCAAAAACTACGACACTTCAGAGGGAGCCATTTCTCACAATGTTTTATACTGTCAACCTCTCCCAATTACTAGTCACCAAGAAAGGTTTTATGCTAACAATTATTTTGAGTAATTACCAATAGTGTCCACTGCCTTTAACCTTATCACACAGTTTATTTTCCTTTTAAAATGGTACATAAATAGATATTTGGCAACGTAATTAAGGACAACATTTGATTCTTTAGGCACTTCAAATTTCAAGGTTTATCGATGACTCATTTTGCTTTAAAAAAGTTAAAATTCAACAATCTTTTCTTGTTAATCTGCATTTAACAATTTTTATGTGGGGTGTCTCTTGTGTATGTTTGACAATAAACGGTTGGCTCAGTGCAGTCTTTTTCTTAGTTTCACCTTTGTGAACCGCTGTTCGAACCTCGGATCAGAGCCCTGCATGTGGGTTTTGTTTTCAGTCACTACCTGATTTTCCCCCATTTGGGGTTTTCTTCCCACATCTAAAACTGAACATATATTCTCGTTTCCTATCCATCCTTTTATTTGCGCTAATTGTCCTGATGGGGTATCTCTCTGTCTAGCCTATTTCACTCCACTGCAGGAGGAAAGCCTCTTCATCAATTCTACATCTCACACTATCCTGCTCTGTATGTTGCCAATCAATGCCCTATATGTACCTAGTTCATCTCTCCATCTTCTGTTTTTGTTGTCCGGTTTCTTGAGTCCAAGAATGGTTGTGTAATAAATAAATAAATAAATAATTAAATAAATAAATAAACATAATTATTTTAGCATTGTACACTACCTCATCCTCGTCGCCAATTTTTTTAGCGCCATGAGCACTTCTGTGGATTTGTGCGCTTTATAAGTTTTCATTATTATTATTATTATTATTATTATTTTACCTGTTGGACATCCCTTTCTAATAGTAGTAATTTCTCGCGTAGTCTTTTCATCTCTGAGTCTCTAGTCATTAATTCTATCTTGACTGTAGATGACTCTCCTGATCTCTGAGATGCTTCTGTCTCCCAACGCTGCGCTTCAGTCGTAGCTGAGCGATAGTTCTCTAGTAGATCTCGGTTCTCACGCTCCTGCAAGACAAATCAAATACTTTTTACTTCTAAAGAAAACATTAAGGTTCAAAGTACAGTAATCAAAATTTTTCCAATCGGAGCATTGCCCACAAATTGTTCAGCCAAAATGTCTGTTAATTTTACATTTGCCCAAAAGTCCATATTTTAGAATGGCTCTGTTTTTCGAGGTATTTATTTAATAATAATAATAATAATAATAATAATAATAATAATAATAATAATAATAATAATAATAATAATAATAATAATAATAATAATAATAATAGTGGCTTCATATGTAGTGCTCATATCCGTCACTCAGTGACGCTCAAGGCGCTTCAATATTCAAGTATGTGTGACTACCGTTATGGTTTACAAGGTGCTGTGGTGCAATATGCTGCCAATCAAACCAGGAACACCTCGACGAACCCCTTCTCCTTTTCATGCGCTACACAACACACCTCCCATTGGCCAATATAAGGAATTACTTTTGAGTCACTGATAGTTGTAGTCACTGACAGCATGCACAACAAATGTATGAGAGTTTTAAAAAAAAACTGATTGACTTTTGCCTGATTGGTTGTCCAAACCAAACTGAATCCCCAGCCGTGACACTGTGTCCTTAAGCAAGACACTTAACCATTGCTTTGTCCTTCGGATGGGACGTAAAGCTGTTGGTCCCATGTGTTGTGTGACGCATGTAAAAGAACCCAGTGCACTTATCGAAAAGAGAAGGGGTTCGCCCCGGTGTTCCTGGCTGTGGCTGCTGTATGGGCCATAGCACCTTGTAAACTCTTAGAAGGTGCTAAATAGTTGGGTCTCAGAATTCATCACTGCAATAACATATTTCTGAAAGTTTGTATATACTCAGCGCCTTGAGTACCTTGTTTGATAGATACGTGCGCTATATAAGAATCGATATTATTATATATTAATTTTATAGAAATGTCCTACCTTTGCGGCCAACAGGTCCTCAATGCGAGCAACCTCTGCTATGTATTCCTGTATCTGTTCCTTTAGATTCTCTCGTTCTTCTATCGCCTCCTCAAGCTCATGATTAATCGTCTGTTTTGAAATATGAGAATTTAGAGGCACTGTACACTATTGGTAATTGTCAAAGACCAGTGTTCTCACTTGGTGTATCCCATCATAAGCAAACCACTGAAAATTTGGGCTCAATCGGTCATCGAAGTTGCGAGAAAATGATGAAAGAAAAAACACCCTTGTTTGATGAATTTAAGCGCCTTCAGATAGGAACAAAAGACTTCTAGCTTGAAGTATTTTATTATTTTAGTGAGAAATTACCTCTTTCTCAAAAACTACGTTATTTCAGAGGGAGTCGTTTCCCACAATGTTTTATACTATCAACAGCTCTCCAATGCTCGTTAACAAGTCAGTTTTTAAGTTAATATTTGTTTTGAGTAATTACCAAACGTGTACCTTCCCTTTAACAGATGAATTTTTCAGTAATCTTGAAAAAAAATAGTTACTGGCCTGATGTTTGACCCTAGCAGAGTCTTTCTAGACTAGGGTTGAAACGTCAGGCCATTATGACTGCTTTTCACATTGATACCATAGGTCCTTTTAGTTGGTAGGCAGTTTGAAACATGTAACTTTCCACTATTATTAGTCTAATATTAACTATAACAATCTATTTAAGTGTCAATTTGCATCCAGTTTACTCATTCTCTTGAGATGCTGCCACCATTTCGTAAAGTGTTGTTCTCTGAGGTGGTATGTGATCTTGTTCTGAGTGTATTGTTCTCGGGTCATGTTCTCATAGTTCAGGCGTGAGAATAGTGAACTTGGGCAAAGAACACACTGCCCAAACTCAACCTAAGTCTCTTTATGTTTGATCTTTGGTACCTGGTTTTCCCTTGTCATTGTTGCAAGGTCCTCTTGTATCCTTCTATTTTCTCTCATGGTTGCATCTCGACCTCTCACTGTCTCTGTCAACTCATCTCTTGAGGAGTCAAGCTGTCGACGGAGACTTCGTACCTCTCTGTCTTTACTGCCAAGCTCATCGTTTGCTAGTCTGTAATGGAAATGCATTGGCTCCCAGTTATGTTTCAGACATGTTGTAAAATTCTTTTGTTAACTTTCAAGGCTCAAACATGTCAATCTCCTGCTCATTTATCTGAACTTGTTCATCATTATTCCCCTACTCGGACTTTACGATCATCTCAACAGTTGCTTACCTCAACTACAAGGGCTTCTTCCATTATTTATGGTCAAAGATCATTTTGAAGCTGCTCCATTTCTTTGGAATAGTCATCCTGTGCATATTCACCAGGCTAGTTCTTTACACTGTTTAAGGTATCTGTTAAAAACTCATTCATAAATACCCCAGACAGTTTCGCTACTCCTATTGGTGGAGAGCGCGTCACATGGGGGTGTTTAAACAGTTGATAATCACCAACTGGAGCTGTTTATAACCAGCTGGCTTCCGCGTGTCGGGCGCGCAAGACTATCACACGGAACCCAATTCATAGCTATTCATAACACCACTTAATATAAGCCAGGCGCGTACACACAACCCACGCGCATCAAACAGATTCTTCACAAAAATTAAGAAAAAAACATTTTAAACCTTGAATTTTCAATTGTTTAAGTGTCTATAATTGTATTTTGTTAACGTTTTTTAACCACAGGGCATTTATGAACGGGAATAAAAGAGTAGTGACTCAACGTCCATTTAAAACCTTGCAGGGTCGTGCCGTTGTCGTTACCCTTTTATTCCCTTATTTGTTTGAAGCTGTCTATTTGTAATCAGCTTACTAGTAATCTATCTTTCACTCATTGTATATTTCATTGTTCTCTTTGTGCGCTTAGAGCATTAGGTGCTTTCCAAATGTCTTTATTATTAATATTATTAATTGGGTTTGTGTGTCAAGTTTTTGCAAATGACGTCACATTTCAAGCAGCGCAATCCCCGAGGCCAAAAAGAGGCAGATCATTGGACTTTGTGCATTAAAAACTTGTCCGTCACCTCAACGTATTTGTAGCGTTTGGCGTTATGCAAGAGGGGGTCTATTGATTTCTATAGCCCCCTATATCCCCCTTGCACATTAGGAACAAACCTCTAAACAATGGGAGTCAAATCGTTTGTGCATTTATATTGTGCACGATTTAGACTCCCAAAATGGCCGACAGGATATGCCAGTGTGAGTGCGCTGCGCATTGTGCAAGGTGTCTATTGCTTGTAACAACAAAGTAATGACTTTTGGAGAACAGTGTGGCATTAGACCTAAAGTCTTCGGAGTCACCATTATTTAGGTAACTTTTTTAATACAGGCTTGTACTAAGCTTGGGCGGTTCCAGAAATTTGGGGCTCGGTTTCGGTTCCGAAAAAAAGCTCGGTTCTGAGACATACCCGGTTCCAATTCAATATAAAACATAAGCCGCCCGTCCCGAGCTCACACACACACAATTGAGCCGATCTATTTTAACTGAAAATAACCAAGTTAATCAGAAGTCGGTCCCGAGCTCACACACACACAATTGGAGCCGATCTATTTTTAACGAAAATACCAGAATACCCACCCCAAGTCAATCAGACATCGTGCCACCGAGCACATATTCTCCCTGCATTTAAACAAGTCTTTGATTTAGCCGGCAGTACGTCCGTAGTGCAGTACGTCCGTAGTGCAGTACATCCTGCAGTAATGCAGTGTGTCGTCTCTGTACATACAAGTGTACATGCCTGTACATGCCTGTACATGCATACAGTACTGTGTGTTTTGTGCATGGGACAAGCTTTTATGAATATGGATATATCGGCAGCCAATCACAACGTGTTGTCTATACATGCACATGTATATGCATGACATGTACATTCATACATGTGGTGGTTGTAGAAGATGCCTATGTGTGTGCACTGTGTATGCAGCCACATGTGATAGTTGATAATCATGTCGGCTTGAAGCCTTTGCACGCTGTATCTGCGGTCACCGCTTTCAACATCAAGCCTCAATTTCTAGAGCCGGTTCGTGGCAGGATCGGCTCCACAGAGCCTTTTATAATTGAGACTCGGTCTTTTAAAATCGGAACCGACAAAAGCGGGTAACCGGTTCCACAGAAGAGTGGAACCGCCCGTCCGGTATTCAATTTGGAACCGGGCAGAACCGGGTAACCGAAGGAGCCGCCCAAGCTTAGCTTGTACCATTGGCTTTTTGTCCTTGCTGTTTTGCTTTATATTTCCTGTATTTTGTTTTTGTCTTCTTGTTATGGCCTAATAACTAATAATAATAATTCAGTACTTACTCAAGTCTTTCCTGTAGGTCTTCCACAGTTGCTCTTGTATCACTAAGACTTCTCCCTCTACCGACAACCTCATGCTCCAACCCAGCAATCTTCTCTGTCTTTTCATCTACAACATTCTGCAGTGTATCCTTCTCTCTGTCTAGTGAGCTGACTGTACCTCGAAGATGCCTTACCTCATCCCTCAAGCTGCTGCTAGTCGCTGTTAAATCAGCTAAACAAAACAACATACACAAACCCTCTTTGATAAAAGTGTATTAGTGAATGTTAACAGTCTCTAGACCGTATTGAATAACCCCTTTATTGCTATGAAAGTCGCCATCTTGTAGGGCAAACAGTATGTGCATCTAAAGGCGTACATGTACATCACTGAAGCACGCAGCACGCATTGCTCCCAGTTAGATTTCTATGGCACACCTATGCACACCACCACACGCACGCTCACAGATGCCATAATGTAGGGCATTTATTTGAATCAAGACGTCATAATCAATATGGTCTATACAGGGGGGTCATGGTCGAGCGGTTAAGAGAATCAAATTCGGTGGTTAAGTCATTGGAGTGTGGGTTCGAATCCTGGTCATGACACTTGTGTTCTGAGCGAGATACTTTACTATTCTCTTCACCCAGGGGTATAAATGGGTACCTGTGTGGGTAGAAATTGATATTGTGTTTGAAAAAGACTCCTGAGCGCCACAGCAGCTCGGGCCGTATACTCCCCAGGGAGCTGAGAAAGATAAAGAAATTTTATTGGCCCAATGACCAGGACACTAATGTAAAGCTCAACGGTTATTGTGAAATGCGCTATATATGAACTATCCTTACTGATTCGTTCTTCAAGTCTTGTGCTTCTTTCTTCAGCTGCCTGTAATTCACCCGATCGTTGGTTCAATCTCCGTTGGTAATCATCAAGTGAGGTTTCTGCTTGCTCAGCCAACAATCTGTGAATGAGAAAATCAAGACATGAACTCAATGACCAGGTCAGGGTCTCCCTCTATACGGTAGTTGCTCCTAGATCAGGGCTGTAGCTAGACCAATTCTAGTGGCTGGCAACAGATCCTTTTTTTTTTCGAACATAAATAACAAAGTTGTTTATGTTCGGTTATTTGGCCATTATTTCTGAAGTGCAAGCTTCAGGCATGATGACAGGTTTCCAAACTGTTCATGTTATGGGGCCATACAATAAGTGGAATGGCCTTTTACCCGTGTTCTTTCTCAATGACATTTGCTACTCATTACTTATCATTAGCTGTGTCTCAGATCAATGCATAGTGGAAAATATTTTGATTTATTTTAGGGGAAATCTGTGCTGGGAGGCACAATGTTTTTTCTCAGAGTCTCTGCAGAATTGCCTCCTTAACAGCTTTATGAAATTGGGCCCTGCTGTTTTACAATGGAATTTGCCGGTCTATTTTTTACAGATGCCCAACACCTCCTTGCACATAATGAATAAGATTAAAAATCAATATTTTAGAACGGCTCTGCAGTGGCTCTGTTTATTGAGGTATTTAATTAATAATAATAATAATAGCGCTTCAATATTCATTATTTTTCTGTCAGGTATGTGGGACTACCATTAAGGTGCTGTGGCGCATTACACAGCCAATCAAATCAGGAACACCAGGGCCAATCCCTGTAAGTGCACTGGTATTATTTTTCACCTCATTTGTGTGGATGTTGCTTTGTGTTGTGATGACTCCTCATAAGCCTCTTCAATCCGCAACGTTTGAGATCGAACCTGCTCCTCCAGAGTAGAGATCATAGCCTGGAAGGACATCACACGAGATTGAAGACTGCTACATTCTTGCTCAGCCTATAGGGGAGAAAAACAGAATGGTGTGGATTACAGGCTTGTGTTAAGTTGTGTTTATCATGTTGTGACTGATGTCTCCTGACGATGACCGAGCAAGCTAGTCGAAACGACGAGACCAATGGGAGACTTTGAGGCGCTAGGTGGCAGCAGACTTACCAGGTAAATTTCCATTGTTTACGTAGTTCTGAGCATGCACACATTACCAAGAACAATGGATTTTGCCTGGTAAGTCTGCTGCCACCAAGCGTCCTGAAAGTCTCCCATTAACCGACTCCGCGGCAGTACAGTTAATAACGATCCACTAAAAGCTAAAGTAGTAGTCCAAGCCAATTTTCTATACCTTCCGCCCACTCCTCGAACAATCCGAAAATCTACTCTGCGGTAGTAGAATATAAAGCAGGACAGTTCTCTAAAGAACAAAATCTACCTGGCAAGTAGATACACACATGGTGTTACTGCGAACCAAATATACATACATGTGTATATTGATATGATTCAAGCAATGCTTTGATTAACATTAAATCTCATAGTACAGGCAACAAGTCTTTTTCCACAGCCAGCCCAAGGGAATGAAAATAAACTCCCCGTTCACATCAGAGATTCTCCTTCCATACAGACATTAAGAAAACCTCTTAAAACTTTCCTCCTTTCTATTTCTGTCTAGCTTCTATTTAGGCTCTAGGTTTCTGTGAAGTGCTTTGATCTTGTTAAAAGTGCTATATAAATACTCAATATTATTATTATTTATACAAACAGAATCAACCCGTACGAAAGGAACAATGCATAATAATATGATGCTGGGTTCTTATATAGTGCTTTATCACACCCCTTAGGGGCATATCAAAGTGCTCAGTAATTTGTTTTTTTCTGCAAGGTATGTGGAGCTACGTTTTGAATTATGAGACCTACTCCTTTTACATAAATTTGTAGCACCATTAAATGGTTTTACAAGGTGATGTGGTGCAATATGCTGCCGATCAAACTAGTACCACACTTTTCGTTAAGTGCACTGGGTTCTTTTTGTTGTGCATTGCACAACACACGGTACCTATGGATTTACGTTCCATTTGAAGGACACAGCATTAATGGTTTATTGACTTGCTTAAGGACACGGGTGCCCAGACTGGATTCGAACCCCCACTCTGCTGATCAGAACCACCAGAGCTTGAGTCTGGTGCTCTTATCTGCTCCGCCAAAACACACCACAGACCACAGTATATCCAAGTGATCATGGTTTGCTTACATTCTCAGCAGCTCTTTGAAGATCTTCAATTTTCTGCTCATTTCGGGCCTTTTCACCAAGATGGCCGTCAGTAGAAATCTAAACGCCAACAAAACACAAAGAAAAGCATGACTTGATGCCTTTTGTAGATCAAGTTTTCGACAATGAAATAAATCCTTGTGAATGAATATGTATGTAATATAAACTACCTGCAGAAGTTTCAGCTCAAATATTTCTCATCAAATACGACATTTCAGAGAGAAATATTTCACGGGATGTTTTTCTACTATCATCATCATTAAACCGTATCAGTTTAATGTAAATCTGTGATCTTAACGATTTTGTTTCTTACCAATTCTGTAATGTTCCTTTAAAACATGAGTCGGAGGAGAGGAAGCATTTTGGACTAACTAACCTTTAACCTCTCTCTGAGACTGTCCCTTTCAGTGACCATTCGTCTTAGATCCGCTAGTGCCTCGTCCCTCTCTAGTTCAACCCGTTGTAGAATGGACTGAGCTACGACTGAGGCACGAGATGACTTGGGTGACTTGACAAGCTCTCGTCTCAGTCTCTGTAGTTCACCATTGGCCTGAAAAATCATCATGGACAAATTTATATCATTCACTTAAAGGCAGTGGACACTATTGGTAATTACTCAAAATAATTATTAGCATAAAACCTTACTTGGTAATGAGTAATGGGGAGAGGTTGATGTTATAAAACATTGTAAGAAACTGCTCCCTCTAAATTAATGTAGTTTCTGAAAACAAGTAATTTAATACGAATTTGATTTCGAAATCTCCGCATTTAGATTTTGGGGTCTTGAAATCAAGCATCTGAAAGCGCACAACTCCGTGTGACAAGGGTGTCTGTTCTTTCATTATTATCTCGCAACTCCGACATCCAATTGAGCTCAAATATTCACAGGTTTGTTATTTTATGCACATGTTGAGATACACCAAGTGAGAAGACTGGTCTTTGACTACTACCAATAGTGTTCGGTGTCTTTAATGTTTAATGCAAGTACAACGTGGCTTAGCAAACAGTATTGGAAATTACTTTTTAAAAGGCTTGTGATACCTTTTGTAGATCACGTTTTTGGCCATGACATGAATTCCC
The DNA here is from genome assembly GCF_032118995.1 of Asterias amurensis. NCBI lineage: Eukaryota > Metazoa > Echinodermata > Asteroidea > Forcipulatida > Asteriidae > Asterias > Asterias amurensis. Next base: position 8,098,976 of record NC_092651.1, read on the forward strand.
ACTCACTGTGAATCAAGTTGCATGTAAGCTACCTCACCGGTAGAAGTTTCAGCTTCATTAGTTGTCTTGTTTTTGAGTAAAAGGGATGAAGGGTGAAAATGTTTCTAGGTCGCATAAATTCTTTTTGTGAACATGGTGAAATTGTTTTACTCATTTCACAAAAACTACTGACTAAGCAAGTAATATTTTACAGGCATGCAACTGCCCGATGAAAAAAAAAGAGGAAACTTTTCGAGACCCACAATGGTACCCTAAAAAGTGTTGAGGTTTTTTATGCTCTTAGGTTCATTGTTAGCATGTAAGACAAAGTGGAGTGTTTTATACAACTAAAATAACATGGAAAAAACACCTTGCCTATGTATGCACCGTAATTCGAAGGTGGCAAAGCATTGGGAGTTGATTAAGTTGAGGAAAACTAACTATTGTTGTCCAGGTAATTATGAAATTTGCATAAAATTATTATCCCCCCCCAAAAAAAAAAAAAAAATAGAAAGAAAAAAAATAAATAAAGTAAAAATCATTTTTTTTGGGGGGGGGGAGAATAATAATTTTATGCAAATTTCATAACTACCTGGGAAACAATAGTTACTTTTCCTCAACTTAATCAACTCCCGATGCTGTGCCACCTTACAATGGTCGGTGCGAGCCACTTGTCCCCGCTTGCCGTCGTTAAATCTCCCTCTTGCACACCACACAATATGCCATTCCTGGCTTGTCCACTTTCCGGACGGTTTCGGAGAGCAGTTTACCGTCTACGTCTTTTTTTTTCCTAACCAGAACCACTTCCAGGTAGTTTTTACTCCTTTATCTATGGCTTTAATTTGGCCAGGTACCACTCGGTCCCGCTCTAAAATATAATTTCTTTTGGATGTCATTTTGACGGACGTTTGAAGATGCGACTGTTTCCTAACGCAATGTGAGACAAGCACACAGTATACATGTACGTTTGGTAACTAACTCACACACACACACACATAGTACATGTACAATACGTGTATACTATTGCAAAATAGCCGGACCAGACGAAGACATGACCTTAGACTCATTTCAAGGCTGTATAATAACTTGGTTTAGCACACAACTCGCCCGCGCCACGGGGTGCGTTCCACTGTTCCAGATTTTTCGATCGTAAACACGGCTATTAATGACCGCACGCAGTGTGTAAACGTATGCATTGCTTGCTGTTGGCTTTAGATTGACCATGCAGTAGAATGGATTGCGTACCGAGGCAGAGGCCAGACCATGCGTTACGATGCATTGTTGTATTTGTCTTAAGATCGCGCTAACCGCGGAATGTCTTTTTTTAGCGCTAATCATATTTTTAAAAACGCGGAATTCCGCGGAAACGCGGAAGAGTTGCATGTCTGATTTTAAGGGAAGCTTTCTACCATCATTATCATTGAATCGTGTAAGTTTAATGCAAATTATTTGTGTTTTGTGTCATACAAAAAGTACCCATACCCTTTAATGCAAGTATAACGTGGCTAATGCAAATAGTATTGGAAACTCTTTTTTTAAAACAAAGTTATTTTTCTCATTGGAAAAACATTCATATTTTTTACTTGACTGTCAAACTATACTTGGTGCTTTTTCATTCTTGCAAGAGAGAAACATAAAGCCACTTTGCATGCATTGTAAATGTAGCCCTTACCTGCTCATAAAGAATATTAGTCTTGTCCCTCTCGCTTGTTAAGACTTTAACATTGGCTTGAATCTGTAATAAACAAAATGGAAGTCAGTTGTGAATTAAACAATTTCAACCTGAGCATTTTCAAACTCAGTTAATCACCGAGTAAATCCTATACATATTTGTTTTTCCCTTTTTCATATAGACGATGTGACCTATGTTTACATTCAAACCACCCTCTGTTGACAAAACACTGTATACGTCATGTTTCGCCGAGCAAAAAGAGGCAGAGTCATGGTAAGATTGCATACACTTTCTAGCTGGCTGCCAAAACACAAAGGTTTTGCCCAGCGGTATGCGCGCGAATCATGTTATGGTTTTCAAGTGACGTCAGAGGTCACATCGTCTATACACCATCGTATATCATTTAAAGTTCTTCTTTTGACTTAGAAAATTCTCCATGGTCAAGCCCCTATAACATTATCTTTCAGATTTGATTTCCTTGCGTTGTTCTAGTTCTTTAAGACCTCTTTGATCACCATCAACCTTGCAGTTATTAACTGTTGAAATTGGTACTGTTACAAGATATGGTGACCGAGCCTTTTCAGTAATTACCCCGTATCCCTTAGAACAAATTACCAGCGCATATTCATAATGCTCAATCCCTTGATCAGTTTAAGACCTTGCTGAAAACGCACTCTTTCTATTCATGATTGATAATCTACACAGGCTCAGTTGTGAGTCGGTCAAATGAGGTGCATGCCATCTTATTTCTTGTATGTTTGATCTTATGCCTGATTATTACTATTTTACGTGTATGATTTATTGAAAAAAGTTCAGATTTATAATTTGTGTGTTCGTTGTAAGATTTGTTTGGTAATTATTTTGTAGACAGGAAATGGTGCATTTAGAAACAACCGTATTAAAGGCAATGTACATGTTTGGTAATTACTCAAAATAATACAGCATAAGACCTATTACTTGGTAATGAGCAATGGAGAGCTGTTGATAGTATACGTTGTTAAACATTGTGAGAAACAGCTCCCGTTGAAGTAACATAGTTTTTGAGAAAGAGGTTACTTCTCACTAAAATAATAACTTCTGACAGAAGCCTTGCTGAAAGCACGTTTGTACAACAAGTGTGTTTTTTCTTTCATCATTATCTTGCAACGTCAATGACAAATTGAGTTAACATTTTCACAGGCTTGTTATTTTATGCATATGTTGGGATACACCAAGTGATAATCCATTTTAAGCGCCAAATAATTGTTAAGTGTATTACTATTATTAATGTTTTTGGTCAATTATAACTGTAAACAACAGAAGTTAAAGGCTGGAAGCTCTTGGAATGTTTTAGGATACGTACCTCTGCAAGATGTCTCTCAAACTTATCAAGGAGCGACTGCAGCTCATCCCTTTCCCTTCTCAATTTGATTATCTCAGTTTCCTCAGCAACCGTCTTTAAGACAGAGAAAATATTGAGATGGTCAGGGTTAGTGTTGAAACTGATTAGCAATACACCAAACAATGAATTTTTTGAAATTCCTTTCTAGCTATAACTCTAATCAAAATAAAGCAACAACGGTTTCAAATTAAGATTTGAAACTGTAAATAATAATAGTAATATCATTTAGCTGTTTTTATAGCGCTTTACACACCCAAAAGGGTGTCTCAAAGTACTTCCAACATTAGTACCCCATTCTGAGTATACAGCCTGTGTAACAAGTATGCGCTACTAAGCTAAATCAATCACAAGAACAGTCTCTGCCCTAACAGGTACCCATTTACCCCTGGGTGGAGAGAAGCAATAATTTAAGTGTCTTGCTCAGGGACATAAGTGTCACGACCGGGACTCAAACATTAAACTCTGCTGAAGAGAAAAAACAGAGCTTGACTTCGGTGCTGTTATCCGCTCAGTCATGACACCCTACAACAAATTTCCTTTTTATAAGGCTGTACATTATTAAGAACTTATATTAAAGGTAGTATACCCTGTCTCTTGTGGGTGGAGATACTGTGGTTTTCTTGGGGCTGATGGATGAACGAGCTCTTAGCATCTCATATTCCTTCTTGTAGTAATTCTTCTCATCTTCAAGAACACGCATTATAGCCTCATAGTGGGAAGAAGACTGTGTGCACAAATAGGATTCTTATTATTTAATTCGGCATTAAAATAAATAAACAAAAAGAAGAACCAAACTGATTAAAATCCAAGGACAGCTCAAGAGATGATTAAAAAACAGGTTATTTCTATCAAGATCCTTAAAAAACACCAAGACACACAATTCAGAACAAAACAAAAAAGTGCACAGAAAAAAGTGAACAATGGAAAACAAAACCCTTACACAATTCTTAAAGATTAGATTGAAATGAGAGATGTTGTTTTACTGCCTGCCATTTTAAATTGATAATAATTGTTGGAACATTTGTTGTTAGGAAGTATGTTCCATTGATGAATTCCAGTATAAACAAATGTATTGCACTCTGTCCCTATTAATCTAGGTACAATACAATTGGTGGAACTACCCCTTGTTAACTAATTGTGAATATCTGAAACCTTCCTGAAGTTTGGATAGAGGTGTTCTGGTGCCAGTTTGAATTGTGTAATACGATCATTAATGCTTAACATGCCAAGTTTGTTCAAAAATCTCAAAGGCAATGCACTGTTTCATAGATTTAAAAGTAACCAACTCGACCAGTATGCGATTAAATCAATAATTGATTTTCCATACCATTATTATACATACAAATCGAACCCATAGCTTAAAACAAATTTGTCATGGTTAAAATAAAACAAAACAAAAACAGAACAACTAGGGATAAATTTGGACACATCAAAAATAATGTATTGATACCTTCTTATCGGCTTTGCTAGGAGTCCTTGATGGACTAGCTGCCCTGCTTGACCTTTTAGGACTCAGGTCTCTAGACACCGACCGTGACAGATTGTGACTCTTCAGCAACTTATTAAGGACATCTGTCTCTCCTTTGTAGTAATCTCTCTCCTCCTCGAGGGTCTTGAGGTAGGTGTCCATCTTAGAAGGCGACTTTGTTTTGGTCTTACCTCCTGCTTTGTTTCTGATTCGTTCAAGCTCCAGGACAAGCTCTCTCTCTGTTGAGAAGATTCAATAGTTTGAATAACATAGCTTTTTCTCTTCTTCACTATTTATCTGTTTATGTTTGTCGTCTCTAGTTAGCCAGCTGCTCACCAAAGTCTTCCTAACTTAGGATTAATCTTGGGACTTGGGCAAGTTAAGTTCCATAACTAAAGGACGCAAATGAACCCATTCTAAGTTAGGACGAGTTACTCGTCCTGACTCAAAATTAATCCTAGCCTTCCGTGAAACCAGCTGCTGGTAATTTAATTCTTTGAAATTTGTGTCAGCATTTTGTAATGTCATTGTTCATATTGTCTGTCTTGTCTTTGTTTCATGATTTGCTGTTTGCTTGTCTGTCTTTTTAAAGGCTGTTGTCTACAAGCCTCGGCTTACTCTAACAGCCTCATGCTCTCACTTCTCTCTTGTATCCAAATGTGAAAGGGCTGACTGTTATTCCCTGGGGTTTCCAGTGAAAAGGGCTTTAGGAGCTGCTATTTGAAATGTTGCACCCACCATTTGAAGTGAGCTTGCTGATTTTGTCACTGAGCCATCGTTTGTCATCTTGGACACGAATCAGTAGATCTTGTAACCTTCCCATCTCCTGGCCTTGTAGAGACAGCTCAAGATTGGATTGCTCAACGTCTGCAATCAAATTCTTATTCTCCTAAAGAACATAATGCAAAAGTATACATTTTATTTGTTAATGAGAAATGAAAACCTTGTCTTACTATGTACATAAAGTATTTAACAAAAACAATGTTAAACCAGTAAGGCTGTGTCAGAATTGACCGCTACAGCTATAGTTACGGCTAGATTTCTGTGTCATCATGTATTGAGGTAAAGGAGGTCCTTAGCAACACCCTTAGGAACAGTCGTAGCCGTAGCTGTCAGTTCAGACACGGCCTTAGCTTGGAGGATGCAATAACATCCCAACTCTGCGTAGCCTTCTTATACAGGAGCCTTCTAATAAACAAGTATTTCCAGAATTTTGGGGTTATATTGTTAAAATCAGTTTAGATTAGCCTGTTTTTCATCTTTATACATGTACATGTCAATCATTTCAAAGGCATTAAGTGCCACAGTGTCCTTATTTGTATATTTTACCTGTCTAAGTTGGTCCAGCTCAAGATCTAAAGATGCTACTTCTCTTGATGTTTCCTGTAGTTCTACCTTTGCATCCGTAACATCCTTATCGGCAGCCCATATCACATTGTTCTTGTCTGCTTGAAGCTTATGGGCAAGGCGGTCAACATTCCGCAACTCATTCGCTAGCTCTTCATTCTTCTCTGTGAGTTCAATGACCTTCTGGTTTGCATTGGTGGACTCGCGTAGACGCCGTTCAGCGTCGCGATTAGCTTGTTGTAAATAGTCAATCTGGAAATGTTAAAATCAAAATTGATAAAGCATTTGAAAACGATTGATTTTATAGAAAACAATATTGGGTCAATAATAGAGACAAGCACATTCATCAATATGCCATTTGCGTGTTACATTTGAATATTGTCTGGTACAATAACGTGCTTGATCACAAGTTTACCAAACATGTTTTCACATCTACCACAAGGGCACTAAATGACACATGCACATGCAAACATATAGGGGTAAAAGAAAAACTTGAATTAATTATTAAGCCCGGTTCATACTTCCTGCGAATGCAATGCAAATTTTTTGTTGCGAATTTTGTTGCGAACTCTGTTTCTCGCTACGAATATTGGCAAGAGTAGAGCTCAGCTCAACTACTGCGAAATTATTCGTTGCGATTTTGTGACATCAACATTCGTATCGCATTCGCAGGAAGTATGAAACAGACTAAGGCTTTGAAATTGGGGAGCTTGTCCAGTATAAAAAAAAACAGTGGGAGGGAAGCAAAAACCATATACATGTATACCATAACTAACTACAAATACAATATATATACATGACCACCAAAGTATGTTTTAATTTGTCTACCTCCAGATGATATTGACATGTGCACGTTGGTCTTCCATTTTGTCTAGGTACGTGGACGTGTAAGTCAATTGGTACACATGTGCAGTTACAAGCTGTGTAACATTGCCTGCAACCGCTGGACTCCTAGCAGCACCAGGTAGTGGAATAACGCCACGGAACAAAAATAAAGGTAAGTTGCAATGGAAGTAATGAGATTGTAAATGAAAAGGAAGGAGCTCACATAGAACTGTCTGTAGTTTAGTTTATGATCAGGAATTAGCTCTACTCATGTGAGTTTATCAGAGGGGTGGCCTTTGTGTCCTTCAAAAGTTTCCCATTGACTTGAAGATTTTCCGATGGAAATGCCTTTTGCATTTTGAAAATGGCCTTGCCCTTTCAAAGAAGGAATTGAGGACATTGTCAAAATGAATTCAAGGTGCCAATCAATTTTGAAAAGGTTGTATTGACTTTACTGGAGTACCCTGCCAATTGTTTCCTTAAAGGCAGTGAGCACCAGGCTGGTGGACACTATTGGTAATTACTCAAAATAATTGTTAGCATAAAAACTTTCTTGGTTACAAGTAATGGAGAGCTGTTGATAGTATAAAACAGTGTGAGAAACGGCTCCCTCTGAAGTAACGTAGTTTTCGAGAAAGAAGTAATTTTCCACGAATTTGATTTCGAGACCTCAGATTTAGAATTTTAAGGTCTTGAAACCAAGCATCTGAAAGCACACAACTTCAAGTTAAACATGTTAAACAAGGTTGTTTTTGCTTTCATTATTATCTCGCAACTTCAACTGAGCTCAAATTTTCACAGGATTGTTATTTTATGCATATTGAGAAGACTGGTCTTTGACAATTACCAAAGGTGGTGTCTTTTGTCTTTAAACCATTTGATTTAAAAACTTGAAGGCTTATTGTTTCACAAACCTGGACATTAAGATGCGAGATTAGTCTTTCATTACTCCTGTTCTTGGCCTCTGTTGAGACCACATCAAAAGGCCGTCCTCCCTCTAGCTGTCGAGACAGGCGAGTTATCTCACCATCTCGGATTTCAACCTATAAAAAGAAAAGAAAGTTCATTTCTCCTATACTTTTGGGTGAAAAATGTCACAGTTACAGTGTATTTAAACCATTCACCTTGTATAGTTTACAATCAAAATTTGAGAACTTCACACATTTGTGCTGTCTGCATTGAACGTAAATGTACCAATTTCACATGTTAGTTTTATCTAAATTTATGAATAAAACAATCGAAAGGATCCAAAACCAAACACTGCTCTCTGCATTTAAACGAAGTCTATGAAATTGGTTGATAGTGTGTAACATGGGATTATCATAAACCAAGGGTTAATCAAAAGAATCTGAAATTGAACTAAGTTTGAGGTTCTCTATGAATTGAATGGGGCTATACTTTAATTGTGAAACATGATTAAAGCCCAGTTGCGCCATAAACGTTGCGCAAGTGGACTTACGAAGTTGCGTAAAGTTTTGTGAAATCGGCTGCAGGGGTCCAAAATGCCACTAGCCTGCTAGCCTGGGACTACCAGATTTACACCTGGGCTACTCATTTATCCAGTTTGATAGCCCGGCGGGCTAGTGGAAAAATAATGTACAAAACAACACCACACACGATAATGAACTGTGCTGATGGTATTGTAAAATGAAATCTCATCAGGGCTAAACTAAAAAATTCTAAATTGCTAGCTAGCCCTGCTGACTACCATGAAAATAAACTCAATTTCAACCCCTAAAAGCCTAACTACCTAAGTAACAGTGGAAGAAAACACAAAACTATGACTAGACTAGAGTAGGTGATCCCATTCATGCCACATTCCAGCATGTTCTTATCATTATTATTAACTTTGGTGTGATGTTCGGAAGTCGTGTGTTGAATGGCTTCTGATAAAGGTTTTGAGTTGACAAAAAAGAGAGATTGCCGGCACATTAATCCAGAGGTCGCAGTTTCCAGTTCCACTTCAGTAAATTTGTATTTCAACCCCAAATTATTTGTTTACAGTTTACACATTCAGTTTTCCTATTGTCTATTACTTGAAGTCGATAGCCTAAATGACAGTCATTCCCAAATTGCTACCTCCACGGTTAAACTATTTCATATTTAAAAATACAGAGCAGAATTATTTTTCCCAGATTGAAAAGCAAATCATGAATTTATTTGGTCATGCTCAATGATATGTATATGAAAGAAGTACACCTGCTGCTGCAAGTGCAACAGTTATATGCAGTAATTATGCAGATGAATGGCTACATTGAGATAATTCATTCATGGCTAAAGTCTTTTATTTAATGAGCTTACCCTCCGTCTAGGTTTGGTCTTCTTCTTGGAAACATCAGCCATTTTTACTCAATTGAAAATTCAGATGAGTCTTTGAAAATTTAGTTCTAATTCTGAACTTAGAAATCCTTTAGGTCCTTAAAACAATTCAAATTCCAGAATGAAAATCCCATTCACTGCCTGCACTTGAATAGGCTGGTGTTTAAACCCTAACGGTTATAATGCCCCAGCTGTGTGTGAGATGGGTGTGTGTGTTGTGTGTGTATAGTAAGCCATGCACACTTTATCAATGAAGTATTGTATTGACCTTTATGCTAATGAGTTTACTTTACTACCTGCCCAATCCGTTGTACCATTGTCATTCAAAAACCAATGCTACACTGACCCAAGAAAATTCATTCAACAAGTCAACTTGCCAGTTACTACCCTTATCCAATCACAGCTTGAGGTTTTTGAATACTCATTTGCATATATAAGCAGTGACTGATCAAAGGTCAGCACTGTACAGCAGCGTGCATGGTTACAGTTGTGAGGGACAATGGGAGCTTCCATTATCTAAATAGGGGGTTAAGTGTTATACAAACGTCCCTGGTTCTGAAGGGGGCAAATAAACAAATATCAGCTGTTCATAACAGTAAAATTACTTGAAAACAAGTGGATTTTTTTTTCTTCTTCATGTTTTCCCCAGTCATAGCAAGGACTCTATGCCCCAGTCAAGTCCATGTATTTTGTTGTCATGCTACTGCATAGAAGAAGTGGAATTCTCAAGTTAATAATTCAGGAAGGAAATGACTGGTTTGGTCGTTATGAGAAACAGCTGCTACATGCACTATAGGCTGATGGTACTAGGATGCTGTGTATAAAGGCAAGGAACATTTACCTATGATGTGCATCTTGAATATGGAAGATGAATGAATAGGTTTATGGTCTCTATTGTTTATTAAGGCCTAGTCTCTATGCCTGTGAATGTGTGCATACAATTATTTCAATCAAATATTATATTTATAGGCACTGGACACCTTTCACTTGGTGTAGCCATGGAGGAATAACCTCCATGGTGTAGCCCAACATGTCACTAAATCTGTACCCTTGTGGCACAAAGTTGTGTGCTTTCAGATGCCTAAGAAAGAGTTCAGGCCTAAAGTCTTTTAATATATGAGTGAGAAATTATCTCTTTCACTAAAAGCCTTAGTGTTCATAATGTATTGTTATTGAGTTTTGGGAATATTCATGTAAAAAAACCAAAGTGATTATAACTAATAATATGGTTAATTGTTTGAGACAGGATTTGTTTGTTTGTTTAGATGATCTTCCCATTAAGGGAACTAGGCAAACTCCCACAAGGGGATTGCTGGCAAGTGGCAACAACCAATCTCTCTCATCAACACAATCGTCATGTTCTTGGTACATGTAATTGTATTGGAAGTGATTCTCACCAGGATTACAAATCATATGATATTACATGTAGGCTGATAGTTGATAAACAACAAATTTTTGAGCTGTATACTGTCAAATACATGTTAGATCTTCCACCCACACATGGAAACTAAACTTTTTGTGAGGATTCCTGTTTGGGGGGGGGGGTATCAAAACAAAACTATAAAATCCCTAAGGCCAACAAGAAAAAGCTTTTACAATTATTAAAAATAAATAAATTACATTATAAATAAAAAATCCCACCTTAAATATACCCTCTACTTAGGTGAGGAGGTCTGTGAAAAATGTGAAAATCTTTTGAGTATAATTGGTTCTAAAAAGAGCCGACCGCTGATTGACAACTCAACGTTTCGATCAGTACCTGTGCCTGTAAGCTCTGTGAAGACGATTAGAGCACACTGATCATAAGGTAGAGTTTTCAACCACCAGTTCTTTCAGAACCAAATCTACTCAAAAGAAAGATTTTCACATGGTGTTCCCACCATGCAAAATTTTCAAATCCTACTTTAAGCTAAGTCCTGTTCAATAACACTTTTCATGCACAGTATCATAGATTTCCAACATTATTAGACACTTTAGGCAAATTTTACACACAATGGATTATAATTGATTTCTGAGGCATATGTAGTAACTAAACCACAAGGGAAACTGACTGGGTAAATGTTATTTTTAATTCGAGGTTGCCCAGAGCGGGATGTGAACCTGAGACCTCCAGATTAACGAGCAAATACTCTACTACAGTAACTGAGCCATCTACATGTAGCTCTAGATAGTGTTGTCTGTCTCTTTATTTTGTCAATATCTTTGTTCGGGTGGCTCCAGTCAGAAACTGCTTTATAATCAAAGATCACACCCAAATTTACGCTTCATTCAACCCTTGAAGCGGCATCAGAGCGACCGCCAAAAAGTGATGCAACTTTTCATTTTAAAAATATTAAGTATTAACCTATACCTGTGACGTCATGCTATTGTTAAATCGCTCCATTATTTTGCATGAATGGGGTAACAGGTACAACTATTCACCCATTGTGCAAACAGTTAACCCTGTCGGTAGAATTACACCAAAGCCAGTCACATGAACTTTCCGGGTGACAGCGAAAGAAAGAGTTCAATGTACACATGGCTTTTGACTCATACTTGATTAACTATTCAAGATTTATGTAGCACCTTGTAAACCCTTATAAGGTGCTAGCTACATACTTAGGTTTCAGAATTCATACTTTCAATAACCTCTCTTTCTGTTTAAATGTATTACTAAGTGCCTCAAGTACCTTGTTGGTAGATACGTGCGCTATATTGTGTGTGAATTAAAGGTACTGGACACTATTGGTAATTACTCAAAATAATTGTTAGCATAAAAACGTACTTGGTAACAAGCAATGGAGAGCTGTTGATAGTATTAAACATTGTGAGAAACGGCTCCCTCTGATTTCGAGACCTCCAATTTAGAATTTGAGGTACCGAAATCAAGCATCTGAAAGCACACAACTTCGTGTGACACATGTGTTTCTTTCTTCCATTGTTATCTCGCAACTTCGACGACCAATTGAGCTCAAATTTTCATAGTTCAGTTAATTTAAGCATATAAAATGTTGAGATACACCAAGTGAGAAGACTGGTCTTAATAGACCGATCCATTAAGCTCCGCCCCATTGTGTATTGACCAATCACAAAGCAAAGAAGGTCCGACAAATAAGGTCCGACATGCGTGCGCATATCTTTGCGCGCGCGGCAGAGTTGTGCAGAAAGGCATTGGAGAGCCCCACGTGTTCTTGCTCACACGTGCGTCGTGGGCGGAGCCTACTGGATCGGTCTACTACCAATAGTGTCCAGTGCCTTTGACACTTACCTGCTTAGACAGTCTCTTTATCATCTTCTCATTCCTTTCTTCTTTGACACTCAATCTGTCCACTTCATTTTGAAGAGTCGCAGCCCTGTCATCAGACTGCTTCACTAGGTCTGCTATATATGGGTCGTTAGGCACGGTGCTCACCACCGGTTTCTCATCGAAGGGGTCTGATAGAGGCTGATGAGAAGCATCTGCTGGTACATTGCAATCTATGTCCATTCTCTGCCGACGAAATGGTATATGTCTCTTGCGACCACCTGGGGAAAAGAATGGGTCATTGTGTGTTAACATGACACCATTTGGGGGAGATTTTACTGAACAAATTCTATTAGAAAAGTTCTCCTGCAATTGACAATCAGGCATTTTAAACCGATGCAGAATCTCTTTGCTCAAAGATGGGAACTTGGTCTTTAAACAGAAACAATTTTTTGGGTCGATAAATATAAGAGATATCCCTCTGAAAAGAGTTAAATCTATGAAAAAGGGCAGATAAAGCAGGCCTGAATGCTTCGTTTTGAAAGGGCAAGGGCACCAAGACATTTTCACTTTGTAAAGGGCACCCTATGAGGAAATTTTTCATTTCTACTAGAGCATTTTAAGGGCACCAAGGCAATGACCAGGGGGCATGGAGGCAATCGCCTTCATTGCCTTCGTGAAGTATCAGTGTGTAAAGTAACTACTCTTCTCCACTCAAAACCTGATACAAACAAAATGATGAAATAAGTTTACCAGGTGTCTGGACTACAGCATGGAAGTTCTTCTCCTGTAACTGACTGATGCGATCCCCTTTAGTCTTGGCCTCCTTCTCAAGTGCTCGGACTTTATGCACAAATTGAGAGTTGAGGAATCTTAGATCTGCATTTTCGTGTTCTAATTTCCTCAACGATGCTTTAAGATCTTTGATCGATACATCAGTGTCTTCCTTCAGCTTGATGAGTTGAAGATGAAGATCATTGTTTTCACGGACTAGTTTAGCGTTGTCACTACGGTACGCCTCATCAGTGCATATGGGGTTTTTCTCTTCAACGCTCCTGCTTGCCTGAAGAATGAAAAACAAATTGACTATGTCATCAACAAATACCAAACAAAGAAAGAAAAGTTACAAATGTGACAAACACATGCCCATTAAAAAAAGGGTAGCTGAATCAATTCACATATAAAACATACAGACAATATATATTCATGATCAATGGGTTCTTTTTTATAGACAAAACTCAGGATTCGAACCCAGAACCTTTGCAATTCTAGAGCAGTGTCTTACCAACTAGACCACCGAGATTGCCCGGTAGCTAGACGCAGTTCGAATCCTTTGTTGTAGCAACAAGTACTGCAACGATTTAGTAGATGGAAATTTGCATCGGGAATAAAGAATAGTAATTTTGTTTTTTGTACACCGATGTGTTAGAACTAGTACTCGCACATTGGTGTATTGGTTTAAACACAAATTAATATTCTTTATCCCCGATGAGTAATGCCTGAGGAGTGATTCTTTTCATAGAGCTCAGATCTATTAAACATTTTAAAACAAAGAATTAAAAGACTTTAAACTACATCTAAAATATGTACCTGAAGTTTGGCATTCTTAAGACTGCTTGTAGTGTGGACTAAGTCATTGAATAATTTCTCCACCAACGGTAAAGAGTCTATTCCCAATGCTTGCCGATAACCAAGCTGGTCTAGTCGCTTACGCAGTGCGGTGAACCTCTGCTCTGCCTGTGCACTCATCTTGAAAATTATTCTATAAGGTAACAAGACAAGTTAGTATGATTAGGAAAATTTATAATGTCAAGTATTATAAACCACAACGAAAACTTACTTAGTAAAGTTTGAATTAACTTTTTTAGTAGAATTCCTCCATGGTTGAACGAAGACAAAAATATGCATTGGAAATCAAATTCATGTTCTTAATTGATTAAAAATTGTGTCAATGCAATGATTGTTAAAAGTGGTAATAATTGGGCAAATCTGGTCACTGGTCTGACAAAATTGGTTAAAATTGCACACAGTGTTTTTTAAAGATGATGTCTCTTAACCCTCCTACAGTCAGGATGATGATGGATGGAGGGTTATGATGATTATCACAACTACATCACATGTAAATACACGTCAGGCTTAAAAAGGCTAATAAAATTATTGCAAACTTGCATTACCACACTGATTTTCTGAGACCGAAACATCAGGAATTAGATAAAAGTAGGCAGAATAATTGTTGGGCTGTAACTATTTTACTTATCCCCATATAGGTACAGGACAGGGTCAATCCACTCCATTTCACTTTCAGTCTCTATTTCGAAATCCATCTATCTTAAAAGGTTGATGCAAAAAAATACTAAAAAGACCATCATGATCATCATGACAACCAAAAAACTGAACTAGGGAGCCGGTCAGACCCAGTAGAAAAAATTATCAACCACACATATCCGGGAGTAGAATTAAACAACACATTAAGCTGGGCCAATCCCATCCAGAATCCTACCTCAAAAGCAAATCGTATCCTCCTTTTCGTCCAAGGTCAAAGCAAGAGCCTACATTTTACAAGACACTGGTTAGACCACGGCTAGAGTACTGCTCATCAATATGGGATCCTCACCAAAACACCTACAAAAATCAGTTGGAAGGGGTTCAACGGCGATCCTGTACAATAACAATAGAAAAGATAGCGTCAGCAACCTGATATCACAACTCGACTGGGAACTACTCGAACACTGGCGGGCCATCTAACGCTTGTCACTCCTTTACAAATCCATTCACAAGCTTATTGCCATAGACACTGATTCATACCAGACCAAATCGCACACGGGAAGGGTTGGAACTAGACAACAGGCTGCAACTGCCTTCATCAAGCCTTCTGCAAACAAAGACTGTTACAAATTCTCCTTCCTCCCAAGATCCTTTGCAGAATGGAACAAACTACCACAGGATATTCGCGACGCACCAACTATTAGTATTTTTAAGAGTAAACTTCAAGCTATGGATATGGGTAATATCATCAGGGGGGCTCACTTCATGTAAATCATTGCTGCTCAGTCACCTGCACGTATACATCCCGATATGTGGAGATTGTGCAGTAACTCACCAGAACCAGAACCAGTAACTAGGGCACTGTTTTGTTAGACCATGAAGCAATTGCTCCATGGTTAGACCCAGTGACTGGGGCACTAGATTCCTTTTTTCAAAATTTAGACACTATTGCTTAGGGCATAGGCTATCGGTCATATGTCAAAATTTCGAAAAAAGGAATCTAGCGCCCCAGTCACTGGGTCTATATGGCACTGAAGGAAAAGTTTCCGTATGGCGCCACCACTTTTTCATTCGAAATAAAATAATATAGTATCTAATTTACCTGATTGATATATCCCTTTTTTGTAAAACTGAATGAAAAAGTGGTGGCGCCATACGGAAAGTTATCCCAATATACTCACTGACATTTCATCATACTTCAAATGTCAATTTACAAATTATTCAAAAAGGACCGCCAAAAACAAACAAATAAACGTTTTCCCTGTTTACAACGGCACGACGATCATGATCATGCAGCCAAAAACTTTACCGTTGAACATCATATAAAATCTCTGTAAACAAATAGTTATTTACCTGTGTAAATATTCATAATCCTGAGGCTGCTAGTGCTAGGGATTAGAGATAAGAGAGTGCGATCGCAAGCTTTATAAAGTGAAGAAAGATAGCATCGAAATCATGAAATGTGACTTCGGAGAAGTTCACAAATCATCACAGGCCGCTAAAACTAAAAGTGCAATAGCGCCACCAATAGTTCCCTTTTGTGTAGTGTAACCGCAGGGGATCGATTGCACACAAAACACCCGGCCGGCGTTCTTATCATCAGTAGCGATCTGTCACCGAGTGAAGATATGCTAAAGTGTTGTCATGATTCACCAGACCGGTGAATCATCTTTTATAAAAAATATATCTTAACATAAATACGGCATGTTGCAAATTCGATATTCAGAAACAGCAAGAGTGGTCAAACCTGTGACATTGGCTTTCCTCCAGTAGGTAAGTAAACACCGTAAATTCGGGAATTGTAATTCATGCTTGTCGCCTTTTTTTTGTGAGTGTATGGAGATGTCTTCTTTCTATCTTAGGAATCCTTTCTTGTGTTTTAATTTAGACCTAATTTCCCTAACACTATTATTGTATATGTCATGTCTTTAGCGGGTTCCTCTGTACTATCATTATTTTAGGGTACTGCATACAAACTCCATGTGATATTATATTTTGCAGGCGTGTGGTGGCTTGCAGAATTGTTTTTATTGTATGTACTGTATATAGGCATCATCCAAGGCAATTGTGTAAAAACGCATGGATCGTGGAGGAAGGAAGTCCCCCTGTGCATTGATGGAGGAATGAGTCACAAATGGTCATGATGTGGTTGTATGCTGGCTGACTGACCAGCTCGACCATGTCCATGGCTCGACTAGACCCAGTAACTGGGGCGCATTGTATTCCTTTTTTTGAAATTTTGACAACAACAATAGTAGGCCTAATACTTGTAAGTATAGATCTACATTACTACATGTATTTTTTGTAGTTCAAAATTTTGAAAAATGGACAACAGCGCCCCAGTTACTGGGTCTATGGCTCAACCAACTCTGCTGACTGAATTTAGACAGACTGATCGTCACCAACAAGCATGGCACATTTGATTGTGTGCAGTTACAAAACCATCTTTGCTTTTTTGTGTGCATATGTTTTAGACAATGTTAACCGATGCCTCGATAGAATCTCATAATAAATGGATATGAAATTGTCAATGTCAAGGCTTCTTCAGGAGCTTTAATTTTTTTTTACGATGATGAGGCTAGGCAACTTTGCACCAAGGTTTAATTTACCAATGAACCGAACTGACACGAACTTACACAAACCTTTGTTGCTAGATTGTCATAAATTTTAGGGCGAAAGCATTAGAAAGCACCATATTGACTTGAGTACAAAGCATCAAGTCCACACTGAGTGGGAAACCAGTCATCTTGCCCTCCCGGCAAACTCACCTTGGGGCGACTTTGTCGGGGGGGGGGGGAACTGGTGGGGGGCGACATTGTAAGGGGGCGGGCGAGTTTACATGTTTTCTCTTATTACTTTTTACTCCGTGTGTGTCAAACGTCAGTTTGTGTTGTCATGGAAGAGATGTGAATTGTTGATTTGTACTAGTAGCAACTTATTGTGGAAAGATGTGCTCTGTTATTGTTTTCAATTCTTAGAGCTGGAGGTTTTCCCACCAATTGAACAAAAGCAGACGGTGTCTGAAATCCTATGGTAATTGGTAATAATATGAAACGCTAGAGCAGTTTTCAACTTACTACATGATTGAATAGAAACAGGATTTTTAAATTTGTTGGCACATTGACATTAGGATTTCTAGGGAGACTTTGTCCTCTTAATCTGTGAATTTTGACAAAAAAATTCACAGATTATCTATTGGCTGAAATTTGGTATGCTTAGGGTAAACTGCACAAGACCTTGGAGTTTGTAAACTGTTGCTCAACAGTTTCACTGGATGGACCGGAATCAAGTCTGAAACCAGAATCTTGAAGAGAAAGAGCCTTCTTCACAGTTTGAACAGGCTAAAACAAGCAGGCCTGATACTTCATGGATGCCCCTGGTCATTGCCTTGGTGCCCTTGAAATGCTTGAAAAAATTACAATTTCCTCATACACGTAGGGTGCCCTTTTAATCTTTACCAAGGAGAAAATGCCTTGGTGCCCTTGCTCTTTCAAAAATGAAGCATACAGGCCTGGAGAAGAATAATCTTATTTTAGTCTTATAGAATTTGAATCGTTTTTGATACTTAAAAGAACTGTATGGACCAGACCAGGTAATTCTGACTGGTCCTTTTGCCTTTTAACTTGCATTGTTATTGGACCACTGTTAAAGACACTGGACACCATTGGTAATTGTCAAAGAGCAGTCAAAGATTCTCATTTGATGTATCTAAACATGCATAAAATTACTAACCTGTGAAAATTTGAGCTCAATTGGTCATCGAAGTTGCGAGATAATAATGAAAGAAAGAACACCCTTGTCACATGAAGTTGTGTGCTTTCAGATGCTTGATTTCAAGACCTCAAATTCTAAATCTGAGGTCTCTAAATCAAATTTGCGGAAAATTTCTTCTTTCTCGAAAACTATGTTACTTCAGAGGGAGCCGCTTCTCACATGGTTTTTACTACCAACAGCTCCCCATTGCTCATTACCAAGTAAGGTTTTATGCAAATAATTATTTTGAGTATTACCAATAGTGCCCACTGCCTTTAAAGGGGGATGCTCAAAATGGGTGTCATCATGCAAACTTTCAGTATCAAAAACGAAATGAAGCCAGCCTCTTTGCAAACTGTGTCAGTAATAAAACATCTTCTTTTAAAAAGTAGTACAAAAATAATACTTTTAAAGTGTTAAAGGCACTGGACACATTTGGTAATTGTCAAAGACCAGTATTCCTGCTTGGTGTATCCCAACATGCATAAAATAACAAATTATCTGTAAAAATGTTTACTCTAAAGAGGAATATCTGTGCAAGTTTTAATGCCTTTTTGATTGAATATCATCAAAGATTCTCTGTACACAAATTTACAGACCATTATTATTTGAAATGTGACGTCATGAAATGTTTTTGGATTTTGACAAAAATCGCACTTGAAAGGTATCAAACATCTACATGTATCTTTACACGTTTCAAACTGAGGTTTAGAGGCAACTTATTTTGTTCAATTCTTATAAGGATTCTATATTCTATCTATTGGAAAATGAGTAGATTTCAAAGCTTAATTTGACCTTGGAGCCCCTCATAGCAAAATCTGATTCAAGGTTTATAATAATAATGAACAATATTTAACAAAGGTTTTTACAAAAGTTTCTAAGCACTGTACAGTAACTACGAGTAAACACAAATTATAATAACTTAGCTTAGCATAAAAGTAAATGAGTTTCTAACATGACTTCGAAGGATTCAAAAGGTCAAGCCTGACTGATGTGAAGAGGGAGATTGGTCCTTAATGTTCCTTGTACCGATCCTTACTTAATGGAAAGCGTACATAAAATGTTGTGGAACTTTGTGGAACAAAAGGTTATAGGCTCTATACTTGAATTAATAATAATTTAATAAAAACCTTATTTTTATAGCGCTTTGATACTAAGCGCTTATACAACCACAGAAAAAAAGGAACTAGACACCTGCTGGACCTACTTCAAAATTGTTTACAAGTTTTCATCATTTTCCCATCGTTGGTTTTTGCTGATATTTATTGTTCACATTATTTGTATCAACAATTACTTGGATATAACTAGGTACACCTACTGAGCAAAGTGAACCAAGAGTAATCCAAAGTATACATCCCCTCATGTGTAGCTGTCACAAATAATTTTAACAACTTTGTGAATAGAACAAAACATGAAGAATTTCTTCTTGCAAACTTTCTTTCAAACAGTATTCCTCCTTCTATTTTGCATTGGACTTAGCCTTTCATTTCTATTAAAATAAACATTGTTAGTTGGGGATACAAAACCTTTTACCTATTAGGAAAAGATCTCATGCCTCGAAACCACCCACAGTGATTCCTGTGCTTTCGCTGTGTTGCTTTGCTATATTTGCAAAGTGCCGAAAGTGCCCCTTAATTGGAGGGAAATTGCCTTGCCCTTTCCCTGAGTGAAGTTCAAGGAAACTAGATCTAAGTCATGTAGAAAGTTATATTCACAAGACTCTGCAGGCCTTCATTTCAGGGGTGGGGTGGGGGGGGGGGGTGACACACAATGTGAGTGCAGATGCAGTGTAATAGTCTTTATTTTGAATTATGAAAGGTACAATATTTTTCAATCATACCTCGGTCCTTTTGGACTTTATTTTCTCGTAATAATGAACTAACACCCGTTTTCAGACAGGCATTCCAGAGTTGTGTCGAACAAAATGATTGAACTAAGCACAAGAAAGTTTGACATCTAAAACAGTTACATGTAGGAGCGACTGGATGCGCAAGAGGTCGTAAGATCAATAGTTGCAGTTGTTCAGAACGACTCTGGAGCGCCTTTGTTTCAGACGTCGATTATGTCATGAGCCGAACCTGTTATGTAATGTTAAATGTTAAGTTCGCCTCTCTGTTGAAACCAAAATTTATTTTGGTCGACCTAGAGTTGTTCATTATCTATTTGGTCTGGCTGAACCAGGTGTTATTAACAATTTTATAATCTATAAAATTTGATCCCCTGGCTGCCGCTTCCCAGGTTGTAATGTAACTTGGGTGTGATCCCTGGCTATACGGCAGTTATAGAAACAAAGATATCGACAAAATGGGGAGTGGGGACACCGCCAACATAGGGCCAGATAGCTCAGTTGGTACATGTAGAGCGCCGGCACGTTTTTTTTGCTTTTATACCATCGGTCCTTTATGGTTGGTAGCTTTGCAGCTAATTCTATTTTTTCAAACGGAAATAAACAACACAGGCTGTATACTCCCCAGGGAGCTGAGATGGTTTAAGAATGATTTAAGGCCCAGACCAGGGGTAATAATGTGGAAGCGCTTTGAGACACGCTTTAGGTGTATAAAGCGCTATATAAAAACCAAAGTTATTGTTGTTATTATTATTACAATTACAGAGAATACATGATTCCATGTTTTTATGTAAACAAGATATATTTAATGAAAGTGTCACATGTTGGTGATTGGGGTTGAAAACAAAAAGATGACCATGAAATTTCCCTTCAAAAATCCATTTAAAGTAAGTAGTATAGCCGAGGTACACCATTGTTCTTCTGACTGAGTAAAGACAGAAACAATGTACATATTCATTAAAACTCAATTATTCAAGTATTTTCATTTCAGATACATTTATTTCATGTCTAAATCAATCAATACAAGTGTGATAATATTGTTCAGAAAACAAATATGATAACTTGTACAAATGATAAATTGATCTAGTTATTGAACTTGAATAAATAGATAGTAATGTGACATTAACATGTAGAAAAAAGGAGAAGCAAAAGCTTTTCCCCCCCTTCCCTATAAAGACAAAGACACAAACAAATTGAGCCATGCAATCTTTAGACTGTTAGAATTTTAAAGAAAAAGATGCCAACATCTAGGGAAACTATTGGATATTGTCAAAGACCAGTCTTCTCACTTAGTGTATCTTAAGTCAACATATGCATAAAATAACCAACCTGTGAAAATTTGAGCTCAATATTGGTCGTCGAAGTTGCAAGATAATAACGAAAGAAAAATACACCCTTGTCACACGAAGTTGTGTGCATTTACAATGTACGGTTGATTCCGAGACCTCAAATTCTAAATCTGAGGTCTCGAAATCAAATTCGTTGAAAATTACTTCTTTCTGGAAAACTATGGCAATTCAGAGGGAGCCGTTTCTCACAAAGTTTTATACCATCAACCTCTCCCCATTACTGGTTATCAAGTAAGGTTTTATGCTAATAACTATTTTGAGTAATTATCAATAGTGTCCACTGCCTTTAATACATAGCGTTAACATAACAATTAAAGCTTTCTACCTAGGATTATTTGTAGCTCTTTCTTTGCAAAGGAAAGATATATAAAATTGGATTGTACAAAACAGCAATGTGTTCTTTTACATTCATGTAGCCTTGGGTCGATTTTCCAAAGAGCTATTTAAGATTGATCTTAACTGCAAATCAATTGTTGTTGCTAAGTAAAATGTGATGACACAATTCTAATCACTATGGTAATACCGACAATATTTGCCTTGCGATGAATGTTGTTTCTTTGTAAAAATGGGCCCATGAAGTTGTAGTGGGAATACAATTCAGAAAGGTAGCAGTACTTTAAGTAGAGCAAGTATTTTGCGACGAGATAGAACTTATTAAATTATAAATTACTCCTTGATTTAATTCAATTATTAAATAAGAAACTCAGCGGGAAGTATCACGTTGCTAAATAGTTGCCTATATTAGAATGGATCTATGTAATTCTATTTAGCTGATTTTGTTTGTGAGAATGAATTATTAATGATCGATGTGATATTTTCTCCTTCTTACAATCTGCAGACTCCATCCAACAGGATGAGTCAAGATGTAATTTACATCTCATCATTGGATCCAGAAAGTCACTGACTGTATTGGGAGTCATGAAGCTGGATATGCATGTCAACTGCGTCTTACTGCCGTTCAAGGCAATCTATTTCTTCGTACTAGCAGGTTAGTCAAGTTGTTCTTTCGTTAAAGTTGCATCTGGGATAAAGAATATTAATTATAATAGATGTTAAATTTGCATCGGGGATAAAGAATATTAATTTTTGGTTTTTACCCATACACCGATGTGTGTTAGCACTGTATACTCAGTACTTCCCGAGTCCTGTGAAAAAATATCACAGGCATGTTACTCGGGTGGGATTTGAACCCACGACCCTTGCAATTCTAGAGCAGTGTCTTACCAACTAGACTACCAAGGTTGCCCGGCAGCTAGAGGCAGTTCGAATCCTATGTTTTGGCAGCGGGTACCGCAACGATATAACAGATGTTAAATTTGCATATTAATTTTTTTTTTTTTTTTGGCCCATATACATTGTTCATCGATGTGTGGTTAGCACTGTATACTCAGTACTTTCCAAAGTTCTGTGAACAAAAATCACTATCATATTACTCAGTGGGATTCGAACCCACAACCTTTGCAACTCAAGGCAGTCTATTTTGTCTTACTAGCAGGTTAGTCAAGTTGTTCTTTTCTCGCAGTGTTTTGTCTAGGCTTGGGCGACTAATGAAATTTACGTCTCAAACTCGACTAGCCGCACCTCAAACAATTGCGACTTTTACATTAGTTGGGACTTATTTTTAAATTCCCAGGTGCAATAGAGTACAAATCACGCTGAAAGGATTGAAGGATTGTGTCACTAATGTCTGATTGTGTTTGCAGTCTTGAATAGCTGTAAGCAGCACAATTGGTTAACCAACTAAACAAGTAATTGTGACTGTTTTTTTTCTTCTTCTTTTTTTCGTGGTGACACGATTTTAACTGTGTAGTTGAAAAACAGTATTCGTGTCTCGACTAAGCAGCTTGTTTTAGAATACAAAATGGCAATAGAAATCAAGTCAACTTGATTGCCAGTGAAAGCTGTGTGTAGGACACAAAGGTCCACAGATTTACATTAAACTTACACAGTATCGGTATAATATATAGATAATGATAGTAGAAAGCTTCCCTTAAAATATTACTTGCTGAGGTGATGTAGTTTTTGAGATATTAAATAAAACAATGTGACAAAAATAATTTTCATCTTAGCAGACGAAAATGTATTTAGCATGTATTTGCGCGATTGAAACATTTCTCTGTGATCTTGAATGTTATTTAACAAAAACTTGGGGAATAATTAAGGTGAAACTTCTACAGATAAATTATCTCATTCACAATGAGTAGGGATTCATGTCATGGCCAAAAACTTGATCTACAAAAAAAGGTACAAAACCCCTTTAATATAGGAGAGTCTGTGGTGGTACCGGTATTCGTGTTTAACAATGCACATCTCTGCATTTACTGCACTCTTCAGGTGGGTATTGAATCAGATCAATAACGACCCACATCTCCCACAGTGCGAGCTGACACGCCATTAAGCCAGTTCACTGTGTCTCGTTTGTCTCACTTGACTTGGCACTAGCAAATATTCAAAAGTGTTGTCCATGAATTGCTCTTTATATTTTGTTTCTGAATTTTCTCTTGGATGCGTGATTAAAAAATGACAATTAAATATGAGTGTGGGATTCAACTTTGCCCCTGATTATTGAATACACCACAGAGACATTGTGAAGTAAATTGTCAGCTAAGCAGCAGATTCACAGTTTGGGGTTTGCATGCTCTGCCATTGTTATTTGAAAATACAGTACATTGGTACGTGTGCCCGGCACTTTTCTCATTTGAAAATTGTGGTCAAACTGAAGTTGCAAGCCTGGTATTACAATGCAGGTTTTTTCGTGTACACTGTTTATACTATTGCCAACAGAAAAGGATACTGACTGTTTTCTACAGAAGAATACCAAAAAAAAGGGCTAACATCTCATTACAAATTGCTTGCAATCTACCGTTTTAAGAGTTCTAATACAAAACATAGGCTACAATTTCATTATAATACATGCTTGCAATCTACGCTCCTAGTAATAATAATATTGAAGTCTTATATAGCGCATGTATCTACCAAACAAGGTACTCAAGGCGCTGAGTATATACAAACTTTCAGAAAGATAGGTTATTGCAGTGATGAATTCTGAGGCCCAATTATTTAGCACCTAAAAGAGTATAACAGCACATGTACAGCAGCCACAGCCAGGAACACTAGGGCGAACCCCTTCTCTTTTCGATAAGTGCACTGGGTTCTTTTACATGCGTTTACACAACACATGGGACCGACGTCTTTTAGTGTCACAGCTGGGGATTCATACCCACACACTGCTGATCAGAAAAACCAGAGTTTGAATTCGGTGCTCTTAACCGCTCGGCCACGATATTTCCACTTTCGTAAGAATTCCCATGTCACAAGCATTTCTTTAAATCTGGTATAATGTATGTTTTGGTTATTTTTAACCAAACATGCCAGAAAACCTTACTTCACTTCAAGTAAACAATCTTCATACACTGACACACCGCATCGACCTTAAGTCGACCTTGTGTTGGAATGTTGAAATTTACATTTTCCTCATAGAGTGCCCCGTACCAGAGTAAAATTGCTGTGCCGCTGAGGGAAGGTAAGGCTTGTCATTGCCTAATAGGTGCCCAAAAAATGCTCTCCAGTAATCCAGTAAAAATTTACAATTTCCTCATATATACATGTACATGTAGGGTGTTCTTAACCAAGGAGAGGATGCCTTGTGGTGCCCTTGCCAATCATACATGCCTGCAAACATCAGGCTAGCTTTAATTATGAATTTTAGTATTTTACAACGTTATTAAATTTGTTATCTACAGGAATGTCATGCATTTTACCGTTCTTGCCGGTCTACATGCACCAACTTGGCCTTTCCGTGGTTGAAACTGGCCTCATCCGAAGCCTTGAGCCACTTGTCAGCTTCTTGGCTAGCCCGGTCTGGGGCAGTGTGGCGGACAAGTTCAGCAAGCATAAACTCATATTGGTAGTATCACTTATAGGCAGTGAACTGCTCACATTCGCCATCATTTTTGTTCCATCAACTGATACATCTTTTGTACACCATAATGAGAAGTCAACCAATGAGAGTTGGACTTGGAGTTTAAACTGCAGCTTGCCTGATTGGACTACGAGCTCACTTTGCTGTGATTCTGACCAACCAGAATGCTCCAGATCGGAGATTTGTGCGGACTTTTGTAACGCAACACGGATAATGAGTAGTACTACAGAGTTACCGTTATATTCCAAGCCTGATTCTTATTTGTATTGTTCATTATGTATGCCATCAAAAGTACTTAAAACAGCTCCAACACTAAATGCCACCCTACAACGCACCGATGATAAATTGTCTCCAACACTCAGGGTCAACTGCCTTCAGGATGATGCGTTACAAAAAACACCCAAAGCAAATTTTTCATGTTTTCAAGAAACGTCAGAAGATCCTATGTGTGTTTCTTCATTGAATCAGACAGTGCTTGGGTACCTTAATGGATGTAATGAATGGACACAGTGTACATGTGCAAATGTAACAACAGCATCCGAACTGCCGTCTGATGATGGCCATGTTAGCAACTCAACAGTCTTCATCTTATTCATCATTTTGGTTCTCTCAAGTAAAGTCTTTCTGTGTAATGTGTTTCCTCTATTGGATTCATCCCTCATGTTAACATTAAGAGATCGACCCCAGGACTACGGCAAGCAGCGTTTATGGGGAGCTATTGGTTGGGGCTCCTTTGCTCTTGTAAGCGGTTTTACTATCGACGCAATCAGTGTTAACTCTACCACGGCCAACTACAACCCTGCGTTTTATCTTTTCCTTGGGCTTACCACCGTCAGTGTAGTATCAGCTGCTTTCATGCCCAATCCGCCGCACAAAGCCAACAAAAAAATGCTCAAAAATTTCTGTGGACTACTGATGCAGTCGAACATCATCACTTTCATCTTTGTGGTGTTTGTCGCTGGGATGTCCTTTGGAATCAACGGGACGTTTCTTTTTCTTTTCCTCGAAGAATTAAATAGCCCCCATATTCTCATGGGGATGACGTTAACAGTCAGTAGCCTTTCGGAAGTTTTCTTTCTGTTTTATGCTGGACCTATCATCAAAAAAATAACCTGTATAGGTGTTGCGTATTTGACATTACTTTGCTACGCGGTGCGATTTCTTGGGTATTCACTTATCAGTAATCCCTGGTTAGTGCTTCCGTTTGAACTGCTACATGGCTTCACTTACGGGGTTTTCTGGGCTGCTTGTACAACTTTTGCCAGTGCTAATGCTCCATCAGGAATGACTACAACTTTGCAAGCCGTCATTTCAGCCTTCCATGTTGGAGTCGGTAAGTAATTTTATTTTTTAAATAAGATTCTTATCTTTAATGTCATGCCTTCTAGATGTTACCATTGAGCACGGTTGTATACTTTATATTGCTTTGAAAGTTTGCACAAGTTAAATTAATAATAATAGTGTATTAGTTTTTTTGTTGTTTTGTATGCTACTGCTTTTTAGAGTCTGTCATGTCCTGTTACTGTCTTTTGTTACGGAGCTGCATACCTGTGGGTAATAGTGGTTAATTCTACTTGCAGCCCCTGACCCACATAGCCATTACTTTTGTTTTTGTTTTATAGACGTATTTCTTGTGTTTGTTTTCATTTTATTTTGTACATATTTATTATTTTGTGCTGTTATATATATTTTTTGACTTTTTGCGTTGTTTTGGTTAAACAGGCCCCTAAAAAATAATAATAATAATAGTAGTAGTGATAATAAAACGATACATTTATAAATAATTATAAAAAATAGTAGTGATAATAAAGCGAAACATTTATAAATAATAATAAAAAATAAAAGTAATAATAAAACGATACATTTATAAATAATTATAACAAATAGTAGTGATAATAAAACGATACCTTTATATGGTGCATAATGCAGGTCTTTGTACAACACAAAGCATTTCCCCAGTGTGGGATAATAAAGCTTTGTATATCAACAGCTGTCTGTCTACATACATGTTTCTATATTAAACAATGAGAAACAAACAGTATAGATGTGAAAAGCGATTGTTACAAAAGAAAGATTCAAACAATTGAGTCTTTAAAGGGAAGGTACACGTTTGGTAACTACTTAAAACAAATATTAACTTAAAAACTGACTAGCATAGGAGAGCTGTTGATAGAAAAAAACATTGTGAGAAACAGCTCACTCTGAAGTTGCTTAGATTTTGAGAAAGAGGTAATTTCTTACTAAAATAATAAAAGACTTCTAGCCAGCAGTCTTTTATTCCTATCTGAAAGCACACAAATTCTTCCAACAAGGGTGTTTTTTTCTCTGATTTTTCTTTGATGACCAATTTAGCTCAAACTTTCACAGGCTTGTTTTTTTATGCTGATGTTGGAATCACCAAGTGAGAAGACTGGTCTTTCACAATTGCCAAACGTGTACCTTCCATTTTAAAAGTTCCTAGGTTTCATAGAGCTATATATATTGACTAGAGCGCTAACACCCTGTAATACACGCACTAAAGTTATGAAGCCATGTGGGCGCATCCGTGTTTATGTTCAAACCAATACAAAAGCTTGAAAATTTGTGCGGCAATTGTACGGCTGTTTGCATGGTAGTGCGTTTGTTCTTTTATATGTATCATCGAACCAAAAAATGCAGCAAATGTGAACGCACAAATGAACGTACAAATGAGAAGACAAAATTCTGCTCACCCGTGAAGTAATGTATGCTTGCTGCTCACCCACTAATTATGCTTGCTGTAAGCGCCGATTCTGTGCTTACGGTAAGCAGACCCATGAAATTTTGCCACGGCCTTAACAATGGAGACGGCTTCCACATTCAGTATTGTATTGTGTTGCTTATAATTTTATGTTTTAACAAAACCGGGCTCTGATAGCTTCATTGGAAGCTCAGAAGCAGTGTCAAGTTCAAATTCCTATTCAGTGTGTTGAACAATGTTGCAAAACATTTATTTTTGTGATTTTTGGTTACCATATATCATTGCTATAAGAAATATTTTTTGGTATCGTCTACCAGGAGTGTGGGAGTAGGACCCTATTCAGAGCCTTCCAATTTTCTCTGCCCTTAAGGAACTGTTAAAAACGGTTTACATCTTTGAATCCTAAATCACTTGAAATTGGCCTTTCCTATATGGTTTTCAAAGTCAACTAAAATGCTTTTGTCATATTTGCCTGAGGAAATCACTTTGAACAAAATATTTTTGCAAGATTTTGATGGTTTGTTGGTTTAATTTGACAGGGAAAGGAGTTGGGACTGTTCTTGGTGGAATCGTCTACCATGAGCAGAGCCTTCCTATTTTCTGTGCCCTGAAGGAAGTTTTAAAAACCGGTTTTCATCTTTGAATCCTATAAATCCCTTGAAATTAGCCTTTCCTGTATGGTTTTCAAAGTGAATTAAATGCTTTTGTCATATTTTGCCTGAAGAAATCACTTTGAACATTACAAAATCTTCTCCAAACCGATTTTGATAGTTTGTTGGTTTAATTTGACAGGGAAAGGAGTTGGGACTGTTCTTGGTGGAATCGTCTACCAGGAGTGGGGGAGTAGAACCCTGTTCAGAGCCTTCCTATTTCTGTGCCTTGGGACCATTGTGGTTTATTTCCTTCTTCGTCGTTTCTTAGTGGATGGAGTGGAAGGGCCGATGGCCGTGTATAGGAAGTTCTCGCTGGTCAAGGGAGAACCAACAACTACAGGTAGGTAGGAATTACTCAACAGTAAATAATAATAATAACATTCTTATGAAGCATATTTTACAATAACCGTCTCAATGCGCTAAGTGCCCCGTTCATTGGGCCAATGACATTCCTGTAATCTTTCTCAGCTCCCTGGGGAGTATACAACCTGGGCAACCAATCTAAAGGCTTTTTAATACACAATATTAACCTCTACCCTTGCAGGTACCCATTTATACCCCTGGGTGAAGAGAAGTAATTATAGTAAAGTACCTTGCTCAAGGACACAAGTGGCATGACCGGGTCCCGAACCCACTGGTGACTAAAGCACCAGAACTTGAATTTGATGCTCATTATAGCCACTCTACCATGACACCCTACAAACAGGGCCTAATTTCATGGTTCTGCTTACAGACGATTTTTGTGCTAATGATCACTATTCTCCGCTTACTGTACAAGCGCCAAATTTCTGCGCTAGCTGTGTAAGCAAAGAATGCCTAGTATCATGGAGTACGCCAAAGCACAATCAGAAACTCCCTGCTAATCCATGAAATATGCTTGACGTGAAAGCCTTGAACTCCCTGCTTCTGTAAGCTTTGATTCTTTGCTTACAGTAAACATAGCCATGAAATTGGGCTGAGATAACTTCATTAGAAGCAGTTTCATGTAAAAATTCCTACTTCAATGTTCTGACATCAGAATGTTTTTAATTGTTTTTTGGGTGATCCTTGGTTGCCATCATTGCTACGTATGAAAAATATTTTAAAAACTGTTTTGATCTTTGAAGCCTATACATTGTTGTAATTGCCTTTCCCGTGAAATATGCTTATTACAATCCATGCATGCATGCAGACACTATTGGGTGGTACAATACGTACACTAGGCAGATGCATGCGTCACACCACCATCAGTTCCATAAAAATATGCTCAAGCTTAATGTTTACTCATTTTGCCAACCAGTAGTGTTAGTGCACGTGCACGATGTGCAAACCAAGTGGAAATGTCTACTACAAAATTGTTTAAAAAACACTTGTCATTGAAAAAGGTCTCTGATATAGAAAGAGTAGGGGCCATGCATTAGAGAGGTTGTGTTTACTTGTAATAATTCAAGCTTTGTACAGAAATCATAGAGACCTAAATGTACATGTAGTGGTGTAACTGTAGCTGCAATGGGCAGTGCTGGGTGGGCCTGACCAGAACTAAAAATGTTCACCCAGCATTCTGAGCAAAATACACCTGTTCTGCCTAGCACAGATTTCCCACAGATTGCACTTCAGCAATGATAATAGTAATATTGAAGTCTTAAAGAGCGCACGTATCTACCAAACCAGGTACTCAAGGCACTTAATACATGTATATAATAAGATGTGTTGTTGAAGTTGAGACCCAATTATGTACATGTAGCACCTTAACAAGGTGCTACGGCGCATTCAGCAGCCACAGCGAACACCTTCAGTTCTCTTTTCGATAAGTGCACTGGGTTCTTTTACATGCGTTACACAACACATGGGATGGGACCAACGGCTTTACGCCCCATCCGAAGGATGAAGAAATGGTTAAGTGTCTTGCTTAAGGACACTTGTGTCACGACTGGGGATTCCAACCCGGATTCTGCTGATCAGAAACACCAGAGTTTCAATTCGGTGCTCTTTACTGTTGACCAAGACACTTCCACTTGATGACCCTATATCTGAATGTGAATAGTTTTGTTGAACTGCTCGCCCTTGGTAGACTTAATTTGATTTAGAGCCCACTTTAAAATTGTTGTAGCTATAACAACACTGCCTATATAGTTTGTTAGAGTTGAATGGCCCAAGAAGATGATACACTTACAGGAAGGTGAATCCTTTTATCACCTGTGGATTACAGACCACTGATTGCTCGAGTGATGCTGGTCCATTATCTACCATGGTCAGTCCAAGGCAACTGCTCTAATCATCCCAGAACAATTTCATGGCTCTGCTTACCGTAAGCACAGAATTGACGCTACCCTGGAAGCAGGGTATATATGAATTGCAATACGCGTCATCGACCACCATCTTTGATGTATTAACAAGGGCAAAGTGCACGCGTGTACGTGCTGTGCTCTTTTACTTTGTTAACACATCAAAGATGGTGGTCGATGATGCGTAGTGCAACCAACTATTCCACCTTAATGTCGAGCGTATTTCAAATACATGTCATTATCCTCTATATATTCAACATGTTTGTTGAATTGTTGTAGAGCATCATCATCCATTGTGCAGAATTCTGCACTTCATGTGGTACAGAGAATCTAAACAAAGCCTAAAGTGAAGTGACGGCACTGATGTAAAGTGGCTACACATTAGTGGCTGTCTGAATGTGGAGTTTTCATCAGCTCTTATGGTTTAAAGGGTTTGGGAAGTTTTTGTAACACTCATAACACAATTGTCCACAGATAAACATTAAAAATCCACAGTTTATAATGGTAGAAAGCTTCCCTTAAAATAATACTTGCTGAAGTGCTGCAGTTTGTGAAAAATGAGTAATAATTTCACAAAACTAATTTTAGCATATGTACAGCAGATTTAACCGACTCTCCTAAAAGCATAGCTCTATGATTTTCTCATAAATTTGACGACAAATGAAGCTGTAATTTCTACAGGTAAATTATATTACATACATGTACATCTTGATTCACAGTGAGTAGGGATTCATGTCATGGCCAAAAAACTTGATATAAACGCTATGAAAACCCTTTTAAGATGTTGTGAAGTGTGAACTGCACCCATGAGTGCATGACTGCTCTGTAGAGAGTAGAGTAGTTTGTGAAAACAAATGTCTGTTGCTGTAAACACTGACTGCCATTTTGGGGTATAATTTCACAATTTTTATTTTTATTTATTTGTTTATTTATTTTTATATTTTTTTTTGGGGGGGGATTTGGATATTATTATCAATGCTCTTAAAGCCATTGGACCCTTTCGGTAAACAATATTGTCCAAGGCCCACACTTCGTGTATCACAACTTCTATATCAAATAACAAACCTGTGAAGATTTGGGCTTAATCGGTCATTGAAGTCGGGAGAAAATAACGGGAAAACCCACCCTTGTATCCGCGCGTTTCGCCGTGTCATGACATGTGTTTAAAATAAATCCGTAATTCTCGTTAACGAGAATTGACATTGTTAGACTGTTTTCTCAAAAAGTAAAGCATTTCATGGAATAATATTTCAAGAGAAGTATTTCACCACTACCTTCTGTAAACCCTGTAAGTTATTTGTAAATCTGTGAACTTTTTTTTTTTTTTACTTACCGAAAGGGTACAATGGCTTTAAAGCAAAACCAGAAGAGAGAAGAAAATGAAGATATTTCAGTTTTAGATAGTGGGAGGAAAACCCCAGAGAATTACTCAGGGGGAAAACCCACGCAGTCAGGCAGGGACGGGAAACCCAATCCACATATTGCCCCCCTGGTTTTATTCGAACCGGGTTCCTAGAGGTGGAAGGCAAGGAAGGACACCACTACGCCAACCTGACTTCCTTGATATCATGCAGACCAACCAAACGCATTGACATAATGCAGCATTACCCAACATTTGAAAGGTTTATTTTTAAATGCAACACTAACACAATCTGCAGATATTTACAGAAAATCATTGAAGTGTAATATTTAAAGCCATTGAACGCTTTCGGTAAACAGTATTGCCCAAGGCCCACACTTTGTATCACAACTTATATATAAAATAACAAACCTGTGAAAATTTAGGCCCAATTGGTCATCGGAGTCGGGAGAAAATATATCCGTACACCATTACCTTCTGTAAACCCTGTAAGTTATTTGTAAATCTGTGAATTAAAAAAAAAAATTCTGTTCCGAAAGTGTCCAATTGCTTTTAAGTGAAAGTACAAATTCAAAGGAAAATAAAATGAATAACAGGTTACTAAAATGACAATAAACATTATTGATTCTTAAAAAATGTCTATGATCTGTTTAATGTTTGAAGATTTAAAAGGTTTTGATACCTTTCGTAGACCAAAATATTTGGCCATGGCATGAATCCCTACTCACTGTAGAAGTTTCAGCTTCATTAGTCGTCAAGTTTTTGAGGAAAAAGTGTGAAAATCACAGAGCAATGTTTTCAGGAGAGTTGCATAAATCCGTTGTACATGTACGTGCTAAAATAATTTTCATCTCACTGAGACAAACATAATTTTTGTCAAATTGTTTTACTCATTGCTCAAAAACTACATTACCTCAGCAAGAAATATTTTAAGGGAAGCTTTCTAATAGATGTTAAATTTGCATCGGGGATAAAGAATATTAATTTTTGGTTTTACCCATATACACCGATGTGTAAGCTTTCTACCGTAAGTATCTTTAAATCGTTTAAGTTTAATAAAAATCTGTGGATGTTTTGCATTGCTTAAAAGTACCCAAACCCTTTAATTAAATTTGAACATCTTTCAAATTTGAGCTGTGAGAAACAGCAAACAAAATATCCCTCAACAGTAAAGGGCACTATGAGACGGAATGCAGTGGGTGTGAAATTGACATTCTGACATTCTCTGAAACAAATGACCAGTGATCTGCCTGTGAATTCCAGTGCTACCTTCACAAGCAAGTACTTTATGGGACAGTTAAGATAATGTTCAATCACCATTTCTGGGCATTGCTGATGAATGTCAGTAACTTTTCTCGGCATTGCTGATGAAAGTCGTACAACGCAAATGCCCACATATTTACATAAAAACTAACACGGTTTATAGATGGAAAAAAGCTTCCCTTAGAATATTACTTGCTGAGGTGATGTAGGTTTTTAGAAATGAGTAAGACAACTTCACAAAAAATAATTTTGCAAAGAATAGTTAATGGGCTGATGTTTCGACCCTAGCAGAGTCTTTCTCAAAGCCTCATTGACAGCGTAACATGAACCAAAATTTATGTTGGCATGTACATGTACAACGGAATTACTCTCCTGAAAATATTTACTGTCATTTTCACTCTTTATTTCTCAAAAACTTTGTGACAATTGAAGCTGAAATTTCTACAGGTAAACTATATTACAAACATTCATATCATGGCCAAAATCTTGATCTACAAAAGGTATCAATAAATTTAGAAATCTTGAGAAAGAGACAAAAATAGTTGCTATTTTTAAGAGTAAGGGTCTGTATACTTTTTGTGATGACTCTGAAAATGCATGACAAGAAAAACTTAGGTGGTAAAAAAAGTACAGTAATGCATTTTTAGAAACAGTTCACTTTGAAGTATTAGGGTTATGGAAAAAGATATCACTTTTGGCCCCCAAAAAGTTTAATATAAGAAGCCTAACCGCAGATTATTCTTCGTGCGTGGACATATTAGCTCCAGAGTTTTGGCGATATCTCAGAAAACGTGACCACCTTTTGAAATTAAATTTCCACAGGTAGAATATTGTATGCAACTGTCAGTCTGATTTCCGAAGAAAAAACAATTTGCCCTTGGAAAGGAAAAAAAAGCTGTGATTAGCCTGAAAAGTATATTAACCTCCTTACCTTATGAAATAGTACAAGTAGGTCAGCCCTTGTCCTCAATAACAAAATTCTATTTTTCAAGGACCAAGTATCAAACCTGACAACTACATTTCAATTCAATTCAATTCAATTCAATTCAAAAACATTTATTTCCATACTTCCCTAAAAGGTATTGACAATTACATGTATTACGGAGTACAGCAAAAAAAAATAATAATAATAATAATAATAATAATAATAATAATAATAATATTTATTAAAAAAAAAACACCTTCAATGACACAGACATCACAAAGCGCTGTACAATTAAAGCAGATTAAAGCAGACAATTGGCAGATTGGATTGCTGCTGACAGCCTGTTCCACAAACGAGGGGCATGTATTAAGAATGAACGATCACCATAATATTTAGTTTTGGCTACTGGCTGGTTTAAGCTAACCACACCGGAGAAAGATGAGCGAAGAGTATGAGTAGTATATTTCACAACCAATAATTCACTAAGTATCATTAAGTAACAGTAAACATAAATGTAATAAATAGAGTATGGGCTGTTTTGATGAGCAGAGGCTTGTAAGAAACAGCCAGACAGACAAAGAAACAAAACAAACAGACAGACATGCAGACAAAACGACAGAGGAACATAATACATGACACAACAACTTATAATATTCGCAAAAAGATGGCAGAACAGTTTAAACAGAAGCGATATAAAACAAATAAGTAACAAGTAATTTATATAGAATACATAAATAACTCAGGCAGTTTCTCCTTCTTGATTGGTTGAGAGGACATCACGTGGGGGAGTTTAAACGAATGATATAACCACAGCCAGAAGTGTTTAAACATGGGCGTGACACGCGAGCTTGCACCTGTGCTTATAAGACAGTTTATTCATTCCTATTGGTCGAGAGCAACGGCTGGAACAACTTTGCCACATCACGCGATACGCGCGACGCGCATGCCAATAACTCCTTATAAAGAGTTTTTCCCAGAGGGTGTTACCATTTCATAGCTGGAGGGGTGGTTTGTTGAAAGAAATTATTGAACAATTATAATTTTGGCATTTTTTTTAACTTTTGAACCAATAAGTTTTGATGTTTTTTGACCGAAAAGGTATTTATGAATGGGAATAAAAATGTGGTCAGTATTAAACCGGCCAAACACAAATTTGTTCCCTTTTTAAAACAATCAAACAGTTCAACAAAACAAAGGTACAAACGTTGCTTTTAAGAATCTTACCAATATGACCAATACATGAGCATCACACCGATAAGAATCTTACCAATATGACCAATACATGAGCATCACACTGATAAGAATCTTACCAATATGACCAATACATGAGCATCACACTGATAAGAATCTTACCAATATGACCAATACATGAGCATCACACCGATAAGAATCTTACCAATATGATCAATACATGAGCATCACACCGATAAGAATCTTACCAATATGACCAATACATGAGCATCACACTGATAAGAATCTTACCAATATGACCAATACATGAGCATCACACTGATAAGAATCTTACCAATATGACCAATACATGAGCATCACACTGATAAGAATCTTACCAATATGACCAATACATGAGCATCACACCGATAAGAATCTTACCAATATGACCAATACATGAGCATCACACTGATAAGAATCTTACCAATATGACCAATACATGAGCATCACACCGATAAGAATCTTACCAATATGACCAATACATGAGCATCACACCGATAAGAATCTTACCAATATGACCAATACATGAGCATCACACTGATAAGAATCTTACCAATATGACCAATACATGAGCATCACACCGATAAGAATCTTACCAATATGACCAATACATGAGCATCACACTGATAAGAATCTTACCAATATGACCAATACATGAGCATCACACCGATAAGAATCTTACCAATATGACCAATACATGAGCATCACACTGATAAGAATCTTACCAATATGACCAATACATGAGCATCACACTGATAAGAATCTTACCAATATGACCAATACATGAGCATCACACCGATAAGAATCTTACCAATATGACCAATACATGAGCATCACACCGATAAGAATCTTACCAATATGACCAATACATGAGCATCACACTGATAAGAATCTTACCAATATGACCAATACATGAGCATCACACCGATAAGAATCTTACCAATATGACCAATACATGAGCATCACACCGATAAGAATCTTACCAATATGACCAATACATGAGCATCACACTGATAAGAATCTTACCAATATGACCAATACATGAGCATCACACTGATAAGAATCTTACCAATATGACCAATACATGAGCATCACACCGATAAGAATCTTACCAATATGACCAATACATGAGCATCACACTGATAAGAATCTTACCAATATGATCAATACATGAGCATCACACCGATAAGAATCTTACCAATATGACCAATACATGAGCATCACACCGATAAGAATCTTACCAATATGACCAATACATGAGCATCACACCGATAAGAATCTTACCAATATGACCAATACATGAGCATCACACTGATAAGAATCTTACCAATATGACCAATACATGAGCATCACACCGATAAGAATCTTACCAATATGACCAATACATGAGCATCACACCGATAAGAATCTTACCAATATGACCAATACATGAGCATCACACTGATAAGAATCTTACCAATATGACCAATACATGAGCATCACACTGATAAGAATCTTACCAATATGACCAATACATGAGCATCACACTGATAAGAATCTTACCAATATGACCAATACATGAGCATCACACTGATAAGAATCTTACCAATATGACCAATACATGAGCATCACACTGATAAGAATCTTACCAATATGACCAATACATGAGCATCACACCGATAAGAATCTTACCAATATGACCAATACATGAGCATCACACTGATAAGAATCTTACCAATATGACCAATACATGAGCATCACACTGATAAGAATCTTACCAATATGACCAATACATGAGCATCACACTGATAAGAATCTTACCAATATGACCAATACATGAGCATCACACTGATAAGAATCTTACCAATATGACCAATACATGAGCATCACACTGATAAGAATCTTACCAATATGACCAATACATGAGCATCACACTGATAAGAATCTTACCAATATGACCAATACATGAGCATCACACCGATAAGAATCTTACCAATATGACCAATACATGAGCATCACACCGATAAGAATCTTACCAATATGACCAATACATGAGCATCACACCGATAAGAATCTTACCAATATGACCAATACATGAGCATCACACCGATAAGAATCTTACCAATATGACCAATACATGAGCATCACACTGATAAGAATCTTACCAATATGACCAATACATGAGCATCACACTGATAAGAATCTTACCAATATGACCAATACATGAGCATCACACTGATAAGAATCTTACCAATATGACCAATACATGAGCATCACACTGATAAGAATCTTACCAATATGACCAATACATGAGCATCACACCGATAAGAATCTTACCAATATGACCAATACATGAGCATCACACCGATAAGAATCTTACCAATATGACCAATACATGAGCATCACACCGATAAGAATCTTACCAATATGACCAATACATGAGCATCACACCGATAAGAATCTTACCAATATGACCAATACATGAGCATCACACCGATAAGAATCTTACCAATATGACCAATACATGAGCATCACACTGATAAGAATCTTACCAATATGACCAATACATGAGCATCACACTGATAAGAATCTTACCAATATGACCAATACATGAGCATCACACCGATAAGAATCTTACCAATATGACCAATACATGAGCATCACACTGATAAGAATCTTACCAATATGACCAATACATGAGCATCACACCGATAAGAATCTTACCAATATGACCAATACATGAGCATCACACCGATAAGAATCTTACCAATATGACCAATACATGAGCATCACACCGATAAGAATCTTACCAATATGACCAATACATGAGCATCACACCGATAAGAATCTTACCAATATGACCAATACATGAGCATCACACCGATAAGAATCTTACCAATATGACCAATACATGAGCATCACACTGATAAGAATCTTACCAATATGACCAATACATGAGCATCACACCGATAAGAATCTTACCAATATGACCAATACATGAGCATCACACCGATAAGAATCTTACCAATATGACCAATACATGAGCATCACACCGATAAGAATCTTACCAATATGACCAATACATGAGCATCACACCGATAAGAATCTTACCAATATGACCAATACATGAGCATCACACCGATAAGAATCTTACCAATATGACCAATACATGAGCATCACACTGATAAGAATCTTACCAATATGACCAATACATGAGCATCACACCGATAAGA
Source organism: Asterias amurensis (assembly GCF_032118995.1). NCBI lineage: Eukaryota > Metazoa > Echinodermata > Asteroidea > Forcipulatida > Asteriidae > Asterias > Asterias amurensis. Next base: position 8,137,951 of record NC_092651.1, read on the forward strand.
ATCTTACCAATATGACCAATACATGAGCATCACACCGATAAGAATCTTACCAATATGACCAATACATGAGCATCACACTGATAAGAATCTTACCAATATGACCAATACATGAGCATCACACCGATAAGAATCTTACCAATATGACCAATACATGAGCATCACACCGATAAGAATCTTACCAATATGACCAATACATGAGCATCACACCGATAAGAATCTTACCAATATGACCAATACATGAGCATCACACCGATAAGAATCTTACCAATATGACCAATACATGAGCATCACACCGATAAGAATCTTACCAATATGACCAATACATGAGCATCACACCGATAAGAATCTTACCAATATGACCAATACATGAGCATCACACTGATAAGAATCTTACCAATATGACCAATACATGAGCATCACACCGATAAGAATCTTACCAATATGACCAATACATGAGCATCACACCGATAAGAATCTTACCAATATGACCAATACATGAGCATCACACCGATAAGAATCTTACCAATATGACCAATACATGAGCATCACACTGATAAGAATCTTACCAATATGACCAATACATGAGCATCACACCGATAAGAATCTTACCAATATGACCAATACATGAGCATCACACTGATAAGAATCTTACCAATATGATCAATACATGAGCATCACACTGATAAGAATCTTACCAATATGACCAATACATGAGCATCACACCGATAAGAATCTTACCAATATGACCAATACATGAGCATCACACTGATAAGAATCTTACCAATATGACCAATACATGAGCATCACACTGATAAGAATCTTACCAATATGACCAATACATGAGCATCACACCGATAAGAATCTTACCAATATGACCAATACATGAGCATCACACCGATAAGAATCTTACCAATATGACCAATACATGAGCATCACACCAATAAGAATCTTACCAATATGACCAATACATGAGCATCACACCGATAAGAATCTTACCAATATGACCAATACATGAGCATCACACTGATAAGAATCTTACCAATATGACCAATACATGAGCATCACACTGATAAGAATCTTACCAATATGACCAATACATGAGCATCACACCGATAAGAATCTTACCAATATGATCAATACATGAGCATCACACCGATAAGAATCTTACCAATATGACCAATACATGAGCATCACACCGATAAGAATCTTACCAATATGACCAATACATGAGCATCACACTGATAAGAATCTTACCAATATGATCAATACATGAGCATCACACCGATAAGAATCTTACCAATATGACCAATACATGAGCATCACACCGATAAGAATCTTACCAATATGACCAATACATGAGCATCACACCGATAAGAATCTTACCAATATGACCAATACATGAGCATCACACTGATAAGAATCTTACCAATATGACCAATACATGAGCATCACACTGATAAGAATCTTACCAATATGACCAATACATGAGCATCACACCGATAAGAATCTTACCAATATGACCAATACATGGGCATCACACCGATAAGAATCTTACCAATATGACCAATACATGAGCATCACACTGATAAGAATCTTACCAATATGACCAATACATGAGCATCACACCGATAAGAATCTTACCAATATGACCAATACATGGGCATCACACCGATAAGAATCTTACCAATATGATCAATACATGAGCATCACACCGATAAGAATCTTACCAATATGACCAATACATGAGCATCACACCGATAAGAATCTTACCAATATGACCAATACATGAGCATCACACTGATAAGAATCTTACCAATATGATCAATACATGAGCATCACACCGATAAGAATCTTACCAATATGACCAATACATGAGCATCACACCGATAAGAATCTTACCAATATGACCAATACATGAGCATCACACCGATAAGAATCTTACCAATATGACCAATACATGAGCATCACACTGATAAGAATCTTACCAATATGACCAATACATGAGCATCACACTGATAAGAATCTTACCAATATGACCAATACATGAGCATCACACCGATAAGAATCTTACCAATATGACCAATACATGAGCATCACACCGATAAGAATCTTACCAATATGACCAATACATGAGCATCACACCGATAAGAATCTTACCAATATGACCAATACATGGGCATCACACCGATAAGTTTGAGACATACTCTGTACATTTGAAATAAATTGTAATGCCTGGCTAGAGTTGTTCTTTATTTAAATAAGATTGCATTTGACAAACATGTATTCAAGCTTTTGCAGTATCATTCCTTTCAAGGGTTTTTAAGACGTATGTCACTTGCTTTGACTGGTCTTATTAAATCAAATGCAATTTACATATACTCAGTATTTCACAGCAAACAAGATTAAATACAGCATAATTGTGTATACAAGGACAACGTCTATACCAAGCTACAAATAATTTGTATGAGATCATTCAACTTGTTGAAATATTACAATTCTTCATGATAATTCAGCAGATAGCTGGTTATACACGTACATGTACCTTTTTCTTACAAATGTTTAAAAAAAATATGTGCACATTTCCAATTGTTAAAATTTCCAGATGCTCTGGATGTTGACAAAAAGTTATTGAGAAATATGAATAAAAGGTAATAAATATTACCTATTATTTTTAAAAAAAATGAAAAATTTATATTTCTCAATAACTTTTAAAGCCCCCAATTAAAATTATGGGTTTTTAGAAAATTTGCTGGGTGTTTTCAGACTTGTTTGCATAAACTTTCCCCATTTATATAGTTTATATTTGTCTTTGGAATCGGGATGCACATCATTCCACTGTGAGATTGTTCTGATCCCCAGAAAATACTTAGTTCATTTTAATAATAACATAAACATTGGAACAATCTTTGACAGTTCAATCCATAGAATCTACCCAAAACTTGTGATTGGTTTAAACCAATTAATTGGCTAACCGGATTTACTAACTGATTGAAGGGTGTTGTGTTGGCAAACCCTCGTGTGGGATTCCTGGATGGTTGGGAACCCTAGAGGCACGGAACCAAAATGATTCATGCATGCAATTTTATCCACCTCCATAAATTGGTACTCATTAAAAGGGCTAACCAGAAGGGGGAATAGGTTAATAATGTGGGGTCTGAAATAGTCACGGGGGAGGCATCTCTGCTATCCTCATCTTAAAGGCACTGGACTCAAAATTACTCAAAATAATTGTTAGCATGATAACTTAATTACTTGGTAACAAGCAATGGAGAGATGTTGATAGTATAAAACATTGTGACAAATGGCTCCCTCTGAAGTAACATAGTTTTTGAGAAAGAGGTAATTTTCCCACTCAAATGTTAGAAAAGACTTCAGGCCTGAAGCCTTTTACTGCATTACTAATAGCACACCAATTTGTGCAACAAGGTTGGTTTTTCCTCTTCATTATTCTCTTGCAACTTCGATATGACCAATTGAGCCCAAATGTTCACATTTGTTATTTGATGCATCGTATGTTGGGATACAGCAAATGAGAATTCTGGTCTTTGATAATTTCCAAAGGTGTCCTGTACCTTTAAGCAGACCAACCACTTGGGGGAGTAGCGTTAATAATGCGGGGGGCTGACATAGTCACAGGAGATGTACCTTTGCTATCCTCCCCTTAAGGTATGGATGAATTGTCTGTGCCTGACCATGAGTGTTTCTATCAAACCCATAGGCTATCACCATGTCATCAAGATTGAGCCAGCTTTGGTTTCAGTTTTACACCTCCAGTATCCTGCCTAGAATGAACAAATATGCTTTTTCTATTCCCAGGATAATCCAAATGCTAATTTGTCTGGGCTTCCCTTAGAGGCATAACTTATTAACTGAGGGACAGGGTTAAGAAACTTAAAGGCAGTGGGCACTATTGGTAATTCCACAAAATAATTGTTAGCATAATAACTTACTTGGTAACAAGCAATGGAGACTGTTGATGGTAAACAACATTGTGAGAAACGGCTCCCTCTGAAGTAGTGTAGTTTTCGAGAGAGAAGTAATTTTCCTCGCATTTTATTTCAAGACCTCACATATAGATTTTGAGGTCCCAAAATCAAGCATCTGAAAGCACACAACTTCGTGTGACAAGGGTGTTTTTTCTTGTATTGTTATTTTGCAACTCTGAAGACCAATTGAGTTCAAATTTTCACAGGCTTGTTATTTTGTGCATATATGTTGAGATACACCAAGTGATGAGAAGACTGGTCTTTGACAATTACCAAAGTTGTCCACCACTTTAAAGGCACTGGGCACTATTGGTTATTACTCAAAATAATTGTTAGCTTAAAAAACTAACTTGGTAAGAAGCAATGGAGAGCTGTTGAGTGTATAAAACATTGTGAGAAATAGCTCCCTCTGATGTAGTACTATAGTAGCTATGGGTACACCAAGTGAGGATACTGGTGTTTAAAATGGGTCACCATTCATCATCATCATTTAGGCTGTGTTCATCCAGTGTAAGATGTAGCCCTCATGTAAATGCTATCCATAAAATATAGTTTTCTTGCAGTTCTGGTTCATTGTGACAGTGTGTTCCTGCATATATTGTACACCCTGATGTTATCTCTCCATCTTCTTCTCTGTCTACCTCGTTTCTTTTTCCCTGTCCTTGGTTGCCAATTCCTTATTCTTGTTGTCCATCTGTTGTCATTTCTTTGGACAGTGTGTCCAGCCCGTCTCCATTTAGCTAATGTTTTACTGTCCTTATGATGTCTCTCACTCCAGTTTTCTTTCGTATGTCTGTGCATTTATTCCTGTCTCTAATTGAGATATGTACCATTTGTCTCTCCATTGCCCTTTGTGCTGTGCAGAGTTGTTTGTTCTAACATTGATCACAGTGTAAGCACTTTATGTAACCCACCATTACATACATGTATACATTAACTGACAAACCTGTAGAAGTTTGAGATCGATCGATCATCTGGGTCACAAGAAAAACAGTGAAAAACAGATTACACATTTTGCATGACATCCTTTTTAAATTTCTCATCAAAAATGATGTTTCAGACAGAAATATTTCAAGGGATGTTTTCTACTATCATCATCTTTAGACAGTGTAAGTTGTATGTAAATATGTGATCTTAGACAAGTTTTTTCCTTACCAATTCTGTAATGTTCCTTTAAAGGCAGTGGACACTATCGGTAGTTACTCAAACTAATTATTAGCATAAAACCTTACTTGGTAACAAGTAATGGGGAGAGGTTGATGGTATAAAACATTGTGAGAAACGGCTCCCTCTAAGGTGACTTAGTTTTCAAGAAAGTAGTAATTTTCCACGAATTTGATTTCGACACCTCAGAATTAGATTTTGACACCTCAGAATTAGATTTTGAGGTCCCAAAATCAAGCATCTGAAAGCACATAGCTTTGTGTGACAAAGGTGTTTTTTTTTTTAATATCTCGAACTTGCGACGACCAATTGAGCTCAAAATGTTTACAGGTTTGTTATTTTATGCATATGTTGAGATACACCAAAGTGAGAAGACTGGTCTTTGACCATTACCAAACGTGTCCACTGTCTTTAAATGAGTCAGCAATCTACAATATTGAAAACTGAGCATCAACATATAATCAATGTATAGGTTTTAGGTTGCTGTTGTGTAAGCATTGGTTTATTGTCTTTCGCTGAGTCTACACAATCGGATTTAATTAAATTTTATAAGGACACAAATTTCCCTAGGGTGCAGAGAGAGTGCACTGGACCAACTCATCTGAAATAATCCTTAAACCATGTGGATTTCATATGACAGGTATCAACATGTTGGATTCTTTAATAGATGGAAATTTGCATCTGGTATAAAGAATATTGATTTGAATCGGATTCTTAAAAAAAAAACATCCCCATATATTTACTTTACGGAACCAATGAAATTCATGACTTAAATGCTTCTATTTTGACATTGAAAGTCCCCTTTATTGGTTTTCATGTTTGAAAACCTTTGTGAGAAAAGAGTGAATTTGGACTTGGGTAGGATTGATTTTGTGTTAGCATTCCTTTGGCTACTTTGTTGTGTTTTAAGAATGTCATCATTCTGAACTTTGGCATTCATTCATGGTTACATGAATCTGGAGTTAATTTAAGTTGTCAGAATAGATCAGACCTTAAACTTCACTCATGAAGGGGCACAGCAATGTCTATCGGGCTTGGGGCTCCTCTATAAGGAAAGCATAAATTTGTACAGGAACCATGCAAAGGGCACCACATCAAAAGCATACAGCACCACGGCAATGGGCCATATTTTTGACTGCATGAGGGCTCTCTCAATCACTTCCGTGGGGTTTATTCATTCTTACCCAAAACAGTTATTAAAGATGGAACACATTACCACTACAAACATCTAATCCATCACAAACAATAAGACTTTTAAAGGAGCTGTTATAATCCACCTCTAGAGCAAATTGAAACTACGGCGCATCAAAAGTGACAGAAAGCCTATTAATCTGTGCAGGGCGAATCGTGTATACCCCGGAAGTGATAGAAATACTCTTTATAGTGCTATTGCCCGGTCAAAAATAAGGCAAATTGCTGTGGGTGACATGTAGGTTGTTTTTCGTTTTTTTATAATATGTAAATTTTACTTGTTTGTAATTGAAGCTGCATATCATATACAAAGAATTAGATTTACAGTCGCCTCTCATTGCCAAACTACCTTTTTATAATAGAAATATAAATTCCTTGGGCAATGAAGCACAAAATCCAAGCAAAAAACACAGAACAGCTGCGTGTCTGTTCACAAACACCTAAATGTCTAGTTATAATGTACATGTAATATTGTAAGAGAACAGCAAAACCAAGAAACACAAAGCAGAACTGAGATTCAGTACTTCAGAATGTGCTGTTTATAAACAGAACCTCTTCTTTACAAGAGCCAATAAAGTGTAATTTTCTATTGCAAAAAAAAGAGAGGAGCATGTAGACATCTGTCTGCTTGCTTGGACCTTATACGTAGCACCATAGAAATAGAACCCGGAGAATGCTGAGCTCGGCCACCCTCTGTGTTGTCTGTGGACGCGGCGTATCGATACTGCGCGTTATGCGTGTATAGAAAAATGAGCATCACGTGACACGCGTGTATGGCAAAATGGCAAGATGTCAGCACACATAGACCGTTTCTAGTGCGTTTATTGGTCAATGATGACGTCACTGTATGACAAAACATACGCGTTTAAAAAATGGCGTATGCGTGTCCATAAAAATGGTCTCGAAACGAATCCGCATGCACAATGAGACACTCAGCGTTCTCCGGGTTCTATTTCTATACGTAGCACTTATATTTCTCTTTACATAATGCAGATGTGTCCATCATGTAAATCCAGATGGTTCAAAAACAGTCCCTGAGACCATGGAGGGCTGCTATAGCTTTACACCCTTAGGCACAGATGAACATATTTAAAACATGAGAATATATTAGATTAGTAGACACTGGATGGCTTTGACAGCAGTCGATTCAAGGTTTGAATTGAGTGTTTGCACAGCCTAGTGCAACGTGCCGGTTCATCCACCACTGTTTAGCATTCATATTAATGGCACATTTAAATCAATTACAATTCATTGTGTTTTATGCTTATTTTGTGACTTATTACTTTGATTTGTAATGAAATAGGGCCCACTTTGCTGCTCGTTTGTCGTGTATAACTCAGTTGCATCTTTCAGCGAAATGTGATTAAAGGATTTGTTTACATGGTATAGGCCTACACAAACAAACAAACAAACAAACAGCAACATTCCTGGAGGAAACCGAAGTCTCAGACCTTTCTATCAAAATATCACAGCCAAATTTCTGCCAACCGAGTTGGAAAACTATGGAAAGCCATTAATGCAAAGATAAAACAGATGGCCACAGTTTGTAAAAATGTCACACCACTATTCAAAAACAGTGTTGAGCTTGTTGGATATAAAGCAAACAATTGTAGAAGATATTTTATTTAATTGAAAGTTTGAAAAAATATTGCATTTGATCAGAAAATCTCGTCATATGTACCACTAAATGACCTAACTTGTTTACTGTTTTAAAAAACGTGTACAGAGAAAATCATGATTGAAGTTGCACTACTTTTCAAACTGCTGTTTCGGAGTCTGCTTACCAACTTTATTGTATTATTTTATGACAAAAACAAAGCTGAATACTTTATTCATACAGAACTATCAATGTGTTTTCATCCCTAAAACTATTTTAATTAGTAATTAATTCCTAAACAGATAGGTCACTTTGTGAAAATGAAAATTTTTGCCTGCAGCGCGCTGTGTACAAACCAATGCGTAATAGAGACCTATCGAGATCGGTCACTTTTGTGAAAATACTACGCTCCCCAGTTAGGTCAAGATGTTAACAGATTGAGTGTTTTGCTAACATTCAGCCATCCATGCCAACCAGTGCCGTTTGTTTATCATCAATGGAAGGGTTTAAAGAGCCAGCAACATTTTCAATATCCAACAGAACTTTCTTCAAACTAAACAAAAATTAAAATGAATTTTCTTGTGTATAAAACACAATTAATCTCATGTTCTTTAGTTAAAGTTCTTAACCCACACTCAGGTTTAAGAAGTTTAAAATCAAATTAAAGACTTAAGTATTTCATATAATGTCCTGAGGCCTTGCCACAAACAAAAAGTTTTATTTTTAGTATAAAAAAAATGCCTTTACGCTGCAAGGCTTATTTAGTTTTTGCAGGTTTCCTTGGTCAGTAAAGATACTTTAGATTTGGGTACACTGACCAATGAATTAGATTAGCGGCTTTGCTGAGTGTATTGATGAGCTTCGGTTTCTAATGATTCTTATCAGGTTTCAAAGCGTTCAAATGGTTTAGTTTAAAGGCACTGGACACCTTTGGTAATTGTCAAAGACCAGGTTTCTCTCTTGGTGTATCCCAACATAACATAACCGTTAATCTGTGACTCAATTGGTCATCAAAATTGCAAGGGAATAACAAAAGAAAAAACACCCTTCAAAAAGGGAAACATTTGTGTGCTTTCAGATTCCTAATAAGAGCTTCAGGCCTGGAGCCTTTTATTATTTGAGTGAGAAATAACCTCTTTCTCAAAAACTTCAGAGGGAGCCGTTCTCACAATGTTGTATACTATCAACAGCTCTCCAATACTCATCACCAAGTAAGGTCTTATGCTAACAATTATTTTGAGTAAATACCAATAATGTCCAGTGCAGGAGCTATTTGTTTGGTTCACTATAAGTTTCAAGTTCAGAGCCTGTACACAGTTATCTCAACGATCTACAAAAAGACAGAACCAGAAACTCCTCTTCCATGATGAACTCAACAACTCTATACCTTAATAAAATTGAAGTATTTAATGTTGAAATCTCATCAGAGCATATCCTGAGGCTCTAGATGCGTTAGTGTTAAAGGGACATTACAGAATTGGTAAGAAACAAAAATCGTGAAGATCACAGATTTACATCAAACTTACACGGTCTAATGATGATAAAAGTAGAAAACATCCCTTGAAATATTTCTGTCAGAAATTTCATATTTGATGAGAAATAAATAATTTAACTTGGCGTTTGGAGTTTATCGCTCAGTGAGCATTTTATTCATTTTTGTTTTGGCATCGATGCAATGCAAATTTTTTAATCGGTTTTTCACTATTCTCTCGTGACCAAGATGGCCGATTGATCTCAAACTTCTACAGGTTTGACAGTAAGTGCTTACACAGCCAGCAACTTTTTTGCTAGCAAAACCAGTTCTGTAATGTTCCTTCAAGTAACACAATTAACCTACTTTGTTGCCTGGATCATCATTCCCCCTTCTTCCATTCCTCGGGTACAGACCGTGGGTATCATTCAATTTTAAAGTCTCATTCTAATCTTTTCCAATGGAAAGTAAATTAAATCTTGGCGACGTAGCTGTTCATCCAAAGACTCTAAAATCGCTTTCTGTCACGCTCAGAATGTGTTTTGTTACAATTTAAACTCTAATTTGCATAGACATCTTCCTGCCAATTCTCTCTCTGCTTTGATTAAATTGTCAGTGTTATTTTTGGCCATTTTCACTAGAACACACAATTTTTCAGGAAATGCTGTACATGTGATATTACTTTATATTTTAGTTATCTGGTTCTCCAATAAGTTATAGCCATAAACATACACGTATTACTGTCTTACTGGGTAACAGTTTTTATTAATTAGTGTTTACACCAAATTTTTATTGATAAGTGTTTATACCCAATTTTTATTGATAAGTGTTTATACCCAATTTTTATTGATAAGTGTTTATACCAAATTGTTATTGATAAGTGTTTATACCAAATTTTTATTGATAAGGGTTCATACCCAATTTGTATTGATAAGTGTTCATACCAAAATTTTATTGATTAGTGTTAATACTTAATGGTTATTGATTAGTGTTCATACCCAATGGTTATTGATTAGTGTTCATACCCAATGTTTATTGATTAGTGTTCATACCCAATGTTTATTGATGAGTGTTCATACCTAATTTTTATTGATAAGTGTCATACCCAATTTTTATTGATAAATGTCAGTGTCCCGATCATACCCAATTTTTATTGATAAGTGTTCATACCCAATTTTTATTGATAAGTGTTTATACCCAATTTTTATTGATAAGTGTTTATACCAAATTGTTATTGATAAGTGTTTATACCAAATTTTTATTGATAAGGGTTCATACCCAATTTGTGTTGATAAGTGTTCATACCAAAAGTTTATTGATTAGTGTTAATACCTAATGGTTATTGATTAGTGTTCATACCCAATGGTTATTGATTAGTGTTCATACCCAATGTTTATTGATTAGTGTTCATACCCAATGTTTATTGATGAGTGTTCATACCCAATTTTTATTGATAAGTGTCATACCCAATTTTTATTGATAAATGTCAGTGTCCCGATCATACCCAATTTTTATTGATAAGTGTTCATACCCAATTTTTATTGATAAGTGTTTATACCCAATTTTTATTGATAAGTGTTTATACCAAATTTTTATTGATAAGTGTTCATACCCAATTTGTATTGATAAGTGTTCATACCAAATTTTTATTGATTAGTGTTCATACCCAATGGTTATTGATTAGTGTTCATACCCAATGGTTATTGATTAGTGTTCATACCCAATGTTTATTGATTAGTGTTCATACCCAATGTTTATTGATAAGTGTTCATACCCAATGGTTATTGATTAGTGTTCATACCCACTGGTTATTGATTAGTGTTCATACCCAATGGTTATTGATAAGTGTTCATAGCCAATGTTTATTGATAAGTGTTCATACCCAATTTTTATTGATAAGTGTCATACCCAATTTTTATTGATAAATGTCAGTGTCCCGATCATACCCAATTTTTATTGATTAGTGTTCATACCCATTTTGTATTGATAAGTGTTTATACCCAATTTTTATTGATAAGTGTTCATACCCAATTTTTATTTATAAGTGTTCATACGGTCATACCCAATTTATATTGATAATTGTTATTGATATAAAGTTTCGTACCCAGATTTTATGATAAGTGTTCATACCCATACTATCTAAAGTACACGTGTACACGTACATGTACCCGACTACTTAGGTAATAACAGCATAATCTCTATGTTAGAGCATGGCGATTTCCAGAAAATTATTCCCCTTGAAAAGAACAAACTTAATAATTGGCCATCCTTGCCCGCAGCTATGAGGAAGCTACTGTCCCCTATAGACACAACGTGTTAAATCTTCCTGGAGCATTGTGGAGACAACACAAGGATGTCAGTTAGGCAATCATGCTGAACAATTTCTTAAAGGGTTTTAGTACTTTTTCTATGACACAAACCTCCATACATTCACACTAAACTTACATGGTTTAAAGATAATGACGGTATAAAGCTTCCTTATAAATATTACTGGCTGAGGTGCTGTAGTTTTTGAGAAACGAGTAAAACAATTTTACGAGAGTAATTTTCGTCTCGTTAGACGGAAATATTTTTAGTATGTACAAGGGATTTAGGTGACTCTCCTGAAAACATGACTGTGATTTTCACTCACTTTTCTGAGAAAAAAAACTTGCTAACTATAATGAGGATGAAGGTTCTACATGTAAATTGTAACCTTACTCTACGATATTACATACACTTCATTCACAGTGAGTAGGGATTCATATCATGGTAAAAAAACTTGATCTACAAGAGATACCAACATCCGAATCAGAGACAGAGAGTTGACATTAAAGATGTAATCTCTTCACATTTTTTCTGATCATTTTATTGAATACATTTGTACCATTGACATACATGTACACACATCTGTGAGTAATTTCAGTAGGAGTCCGTTAAAGACAGTGGACACTACTGGTAAATACTACTCAAAATAATTATTAGCATAAAACCTTACTTGGTAACGAGTAATGTGGAGAGGTTGATAGTATAAAACATTGTGAGAAACGACTCCCTCAGAAGTGACGTAGTTTTCAAGAACAAAGTAATTTTTGTGTGATTTTTGATTTCGAGACCTCGGATTTAGAGTTTTAGGTCTTGAAATCAAGCATCTGAAAGCACACAACTTCGTGTGACAAGGTATTTTTTCTTTTATTATTATCTCGCAACTTAAATGACCAATTAAGCTCAAATTTTTACAGGTTTGTTATTTAATGCATGTTGAGACACATCAAGTGAGAAGACTGGTCTTTGACAATTGCCAATAGTATCCAGTGTCTTTAACGATAATCATATTTGTCTTGCAACTTGTTCTTAACAGATTTATCAGGAAGAGATGAACCTGATAATGATGGAGGTTCAAGTAGTCAACATATGCAACTCACCATGACAACCATCAACCAATCACATCCTGATAGTCCACCTGTCACAAAGACCTATCACACTCACCGTCCTCTTCTTCATATGCAACTTCCAAATACACCAGTAAGTACAGCCGACTTAATAGTGGCTTCTTATAGACGATGTGACCTCTGACGCACTCAAAAACCATAACATGATTCGCGCACATACCGCCGAGCAAAACCTTTTTATTTTGGCAACCAGCTATAAAGTACATGCAATCTTACCATGACTACGCGTCTTTTTGCCCGGCGAAATATGACGTGTACAGTGTTTTGTCAATAGAGGGCGGTTTAAATGTAAACAAAGGTCACATCGTCTATACATGTAGCGATCATATCTGTCACTCATGGCTCCTGGTGCTGTACAGTATTTCCTGCAAGGTATGTCGGACTACTTTTGAATTATGACACCTTGGCTCAATTTCATAGAGTTGCTTAAGCAGAAAATATTGCTTAATAATGCTTTGCTTAGCAGAAATGAGCAGGATGCCAGTCACAAATTGTACATGTGACAAGATAGTTTGGCTGGTAACCTTATTTTGGTAAGCATATTTTTGTTAAGCTACTTCTTGTGCCTAAGCATTTCAATACTATGAAATTGGGCCCTAATATAATCCTTAGCACCAAGTATTGGTTTACAAGGTGCTGTGGCATAGTATGCTGCCAATCAAACCAGGAACACAGGGCAAACCCCTTCTCTTTTCGATAAGTGCACTGGGTTCTTTTAAGTGCTTTAAACAACACACAAAACCAACAGCTTTTTGTCTCATCCGAAGGACGAAGCATCATGGTTGAGTGTCTTGCTTAAGGACACAGGTGTCATTATTGGGACTAGAGCCCACACTCTGCTTGTCAGAAACATCAGATTGAGTCCGGTGTTCTTAACCGCTAGGCTATAACATGCAATTAAGAGCATTATAATGTTCTTTTTACTTTTATCTGATTTTCATTTCTTATAAAATAATTTGGGGTTGAACAAAGAGAAATTAAATAGAGTAGGATTTGACCTCCAGATTAACATGCCGACGCTCTACCAACTGAGCTTTCTAGCCTTTGTTTTTTTGCAGTCTCCCTTTAATGTCGATATCTTTGTTCGGGGGTGCCAGTCAGAAGCCATACTATTAACTAACAGTAGTGTGCATTTTTTCTTATTGGTTGAAAAGAAGAAAAGTTGACTGGAAATGCATGAGCGAACTCGAGCCTGCGCCGTCTGACGTGCTGAGGCTTTAGCCCTAATGTTGGCAGGTCTCCCTTATTTGTCAATACCCTTGTTGTCTGGCAGTGCCAGTTAGAAGCCATTCACCTGATTGCACCGTAAACTTGGGTGTGATCTGTGGTTGCCAGTACATGGCAGTTTCAGGTTGACTGGCTTCTGGCTGGCACCCCTGAACTGTCAAATAGGGAGAAACCGTAAGGCTAGATAGCTCATTTGGGAGAGCCCTGGCACATTATTCTGGATGTCGTCGGTTCAAGTCCCGCTCTCTGCAATTAATTTGTCTTTTTGTTTAACCCAAAATTATATAAAAAATCCCAAGTTAGCTTCCCTTGTGGTTTATTACTGGATATTTGAAATCAAAAGTGGCATCCCCAAAGGTCATCCCTGCTGCTGCTTTCCAGTAGTCATGGTGCAAGACATTCTTGGTTTAGTTGGTCAACCTCTATGGTAATACATTAGGCCCCATACACTCAACGCTACACACGTTGCGCCTATTCCATCGATAGTTTCTGTAAGCCGCGATCCTGCCAGCAAGTTACATGTTGGTCTTCTGACTGGCACCTCGCAATAAAAATATTGACAACATAGGAAGACCATCAAAATGAGCGCTAGACTGCTCAGAGCCCCGGCACATTAACTTGGAAGTCGCAGCTACAAGGCACGCTCTAGTAAAAGATTCCTTGGTTAATCTAAAATTCAGGGGATGTGATTTCTCTGTTTTTAACCAGAAATACAAATGTTTTTTTGTTTTTTTGGTTTTTTTTTCATTTGGATCGAAGTAAAAAAAAAAGGGAGATAAAACCATATAGAATGTCCCAGATTACAGAGTAGGTTTTTAAAAACCAAAGATAAATTTATGTACATGTGTAAGCAGGCTTCGTGCTCTCAAGCTTTTGCGCTCTCTCAAGTTTTCATGCTTTGAGCTCACTATTTTGTTATAAAGCCTATCACATCCCTGAAATATAGAAGGCACACTACCATGACTACCGTGACTACTATATATAACACACAGGGACCTTGACTCAAAAAAAAAAGGCACGACCAAGATTGTTTCTGATGATGACGTCGGGTGAATTGGGTCAATTTGTATGGTCAGACCTTGTACTCTATTGAGCTTTCCAATGTTTTTTTCCAAGGGCCAAGTATTACAAGTAAACATGTTCATGTGTTGAAGCGCCTTGAACGTCACTGAGTGTCACGTATAGTGATGCGTATGAGCTATATATAAGAAGCCACTATTATTAGTAACAACTTTGAGACATTTTAGTACTGTCTACTTCTGTATAATAATAATAATAATAATATTAAGTTTTTATATAGCGCTTAGCCCTGGTCACTGGGCCTTAAGTCATTCCTTAAACCATCTCAGCTCCCTGGTGAGTATACAGCCTGTGCAAAAAATATGCGCTACTCGGCTAAATCAATCACAAGAACCATCTCTGCCCTCACAGGTACCCATTTACCCCTGGGTGGAGAGAAGCAAATATAGTTAAGTGTCTTGCTCAGGGACACAAGTGTCACTACCGGGATTCAAACTCACACTCTGCTGAGCAGAATCAACAGAGCTTGAATTCGGAACTCTTATCCACTCGGCCACGACACCCCATAAGCATCGTGTAAATACAATTGAAGCCATATCTGAATCTCTCATTTATCTCTCTCTCTCTCTCTTTATCCTACCAGGATTCCCCTGATGATGATGACAACACTTCTCCAGGCTGCTCCAGTCTCTCCAAGCTACTCACTATGGAGGATCGACTCCCAGCTCTCGGACAAGAAGTCTTAGAGATGAGAGAAGGTCGACCACCAGTAGTTGGTGAAGAGTCTGATGAGCGTTGTGAAGATCGAAGTAACAAGGGCAAGCAAACTATGGTGTAGATCATTGTGAAGATCCAAGTAACAAGGGCAAGCAAACTATGGTGTAGATCATTGTGAAGATCCAAGTAACAAGGGCAAGCAAACTATGGTGTAGATCATTGTGAAGATCCAAGTAACAAGGGCAAGCAGACTATGGTGTAGATCATTGTGAAGATCCAAGTAACAAGGGCAAGCAAACTATGGTGTAGATCATTGTGAAGATCCAAGTAACAAGGGCAAGCAGACTATGGTGTAGATCATTGTGAAGATCCAAGTAACAAGGGCAAGCAGACTATGGTGTAGATCATTGTGAAGATTGAAGTAACAAGGGCAAGCAGACTATGGTGTAGATCATTGTGAAGATCGAAGTAACAAGGGCAAGCAGACTATGGTGTAGATCATTGTGAAGATCCAAGTAACAAGGGCAAGCAAACTATGGTGTAGATCATTGTGAAGATCCAAGTAACAAGGGCAAGCAGACTATGGTGTAGATCATTGTGAAGATTGAAGTAACAAGGGCAAGCAGACTATGGTGTAGATCATTGTGAAGACCGAAGTAACAAGGGCAAGCAGACTATGGTGTAGATCATTGTGAAGATCCAAGTAACAAGGGCAAGCAGACTATGGTGTAGATCATTGTGAAGATCCAAGTAACAAGGGCAAGCAGACTATGGTGTAGATCATTGTGAAGATCCAAGTAACAAGGGCAAGCAGACTATGGTGTAGATCATTGTGAAGATCCAAGTAACAAGGGCAAGCAGACTATGGTGTAGATCATTGTGAAGATTGAAGTAACAAGGGCAAGCAAACTATGGTGTAGATCATTGTGAAGATCCAAGTAACAAGGGCAAGCAAACTATGGTGTAGATCATTGTGAAGATCCAAGTAACAAGGGCAAGCAGACTATGGTGTAGATCATTGTGAAGATCC